>NC_137792.1:102046121-102076918 GCF_963383645.1 Muscardinus avellanarius
GAGGCAGTGGTGGCTGCTCCCCGGAGGGGTGTGAGAGAGAAAACCCAGGCTTGGGACAGAAGAGACCTGTGCCTTCTGTCTAGGCCACTGGGACTCTGCTTGGCTGGTAACGGGGTGGGGCAGTATTCCGCACAGGAGCTAGAGGACAGGGCCTGGAGGGAGGGAGGATAGGGAGGACCTTAGCAGAGAGAGGAGAATTCCTTGCTGTGGCCTGAACTGGCTGCTTCAGGCCAGGGCCGCTGTCGGCCTCCCCTTCACCGGGGCCTCACCTGCTCACCTGCAGTGAGGCAGAGCGTGGGCTGCAGGGGACCACTTGTAAGGGACGACAGTAGCGCCCACCTCGAAAGTTTGCTGAGAGCACACGTCAGGCAGACAGCGCGCAGCCCTCCCAAAGTTTCGCTCAGCACACACTGACTGCTGGCCTAGCGCCAGGGCCCCTAGTCTCCCAGAGCCTGGTAGACGATGGGCGCGCCTTCAGTTCTGCCCATCTGGAGGGAGCGTGACATTTGTTGGCACGTTGCCCGAGTCACCCCTTCAGAATAAAGGCAGATGGAGCCGGGGAGGCGGCACATGCCTGTAATCACAGCACTTGGGAGGCTGAGACAGGAGGATCGCAGGTTCAAGACCACCCTCGGTAACTTAGCAAGGCCCCCACGACTTAGTGAGACCCTGTTTCAAAAGAAAACACACCTGGAAATGGCTGTGAGTGAGGCTCCGTGGTAGGTCACCCCTGGGTTCGATCCCCAGTGCCAACAAAAGAGAGAAGAGGATCTGTAGATGGACGGCGTACCTGCCCCACGGGGCTGCATCAGATGCACTGACCCCTCGTTTCCCGGGTGCCCCTGGAAACGCCTCCAAGGAGACCCATGCTCCCACCATCACGAAGATGCTCCACCCAACAGGTGTAAACGCCGCGGCCCCTCAGGGAGGCAGGAAAGCGGGAGCCAGGGCGGGTGGGGGGCAGCGGGAAGCAGCTCCTCCCCGGCCTCTTGCCCAAGGCCCGGCTGCCTTCCACGCCCTGTTCGGTAAACATTTGGGCATGATTTAAGATTCTACGTAAACTAGGCGTGTGGTGCACACCTGTAATCCCAGTACTTGGGAGGCTGAGAGAGGAGGCTCGCAGGTTCAAGGATAAACTCAGTGATGTGATGAGACTCTCGGCAACCTAGTCAGACCCTGCTTCAGACCAAACAAAGGCAGGCTGGGGGTGTGGCTCAGAGGTAGAATTCCCCTGGGTTCCCATGGGGCCTTTGCCCTGCTCAATCTTCCCCCACCCCTCTCTCGGAAGGACACAGCGCACAGGAAAAGGGACATCAGCAGAACCCAACACTACGGGCAGCCTGGCCTCAGAGCTGCGGCCCCCAAACCCCGAGAACCTCCATTCTGTTGTTTGTCGATGCCTGGCTTGTGATCCTTTCATGGCAGCCCGAGCTCAGGCAACCAACGGCGTTGCTAGAAACCTTGCTAAGTACGCAGCTAGGACTGGCCCCTGGTCATCCAGCCACTCAGAATTGTCGTCCAGCTGGGATGGGCACCCCAGCCTCCCCAGCCATCCTTTCGAGCTCGCGTTCATCCAGCAATACCGAGGTGCCACCTAGCCTGTGCCCAGCCCTGTGCCGCGCCGCAGGCTGCACAGCCCAGAAATAAATGGGCCCAGGCCTCCACCTCTTGGAGTCCAAGTCTAGTGGGGGTGGGTACACCCAGGAACAGGCTTTCATGCCAACATGAGATTACAAGTTGGATTAACATGCCAGACAGGGTGGTGTATGCCTGGAATCCCAGTACTTGGGAGGCTGACACAGGTAGATTGTAAGTACGAGACCAGCCCTGGAAACTTAGCTAGACCCTCAACAACCTAATGAGACCCTGCTTCAAAGTAAACATAAAAAGGCCTGAGGGTATATCTCAGAGGTAGATGCCCCTAGGTTCAATTCTTGTACCAAAAGAAAATCAATAAAATAAATTTAAAAACAGAGTGTTGTGAGCACCAAGAAGATTTAAGTAGGAGGCTAGAAAAAACTAGCAGGAGGTGATATTTAATCCTGAACCTCAAGAAAGAAAAGATGACAGCCAGTCAAGACTGGAAGGGAGATGAGTGCAGGTGGAAGCCAGGCAGATCCCTGCCCTGCTGAGGGTATTTCCCTAACCTGTCTTGGCAGAGTCAGGCTCTCTGCGATCTGAGTGCCTGTTCGTTTCTCCTTGCCTAACAAACTGTCTTGTTTGCTACCAGCTGGGATTTTTCAACTCCTAGCCCTCAAACCCCATGGGTCAGAGTCACTAGGAAGGCTTGGGAAGGGGCAAGTGCCCGCCTGGACTGCACCAACTCAGAAATTCTGATCAAGCAGGTCAGGGTGAGGCCCGAGGGCTTGCACTGAAGCAAGGCCCCCAAGTTTTTCTAATGTTGCTGGAATTTGGAGACTCTCTTTAAATGCTATGCACATGATGGGGAAGTGGAAAAACCTAAGCTAAGGAAGAAAAAGCTGTATGCATTGCATTGCTAACTGCAGATTTCTTTCATATTACATTCATTGGTCTGTGTGTATACAATATGAAGAATGATCTGAAGTAATTGTGCTGTATTTATGTTTATCCACCAGTCTTTGATTAAATAAAGAGGAAAACAAGAATAAAAAAAAAAGCCCAAGCTAAGAGCCAAGTGTGGTGACACACACGGAGGATCATGGTTCTCAGCCAGCCTCAGCTACTTAGGCCCTTTGCAACTCAGTGAAACCCTGTTTCAAAATAAAGAATAAAAAATAGCGCTGGGGGTGTAGCTCAGAGGTAAAATGCCCCTGGGTTCCATCCCCAGTACCACACACAAAAAAATAAACAAGCTAAGAAATCATCACCCACATTTAGAAACCTGGGTTGAATAATGACTTTCTTGCAAGAGACCTCTGTATTCTCTGTATGTCATTTTTTAATGTCAGGTCCTGAAGAATGTGGGCACCTTTTGGCTTGAAATTTCTGAATGTTTTTTCTTAGGGTGAACAACCATCCTGGTTTGCTGTGTACTCTATCAGCTTCAGCATCAGAAGTCTTATGTCTCACTGGAATAAAAGGAGCCAAAAACATATGCTGGAGAAGATAAGCCTTATCAACAAACAGTGCTATAAAAACAGGATATATATATATATATATATATATATATATATATATATATATATATGTGGAATTAGGTACCAATCTCCTACCCATCTCAACTTAAGATATATCAAAGTACCCAAGTATGATGGCACACACCTATAATCCCAATATTTAGGAAGTTGAAACAGTAGAAATGCAGGTTTGAGGCCAGCCTCAGTAACTTATGGAGGCCCTAGATAATTTAGTGAGACCCTGTTTCAAGAAAAATAAAATAGGGGTGGAGGTATAGCTTAGAGGTAGAAATCCTCTGGGTTGAATCCCCAAGACCACATGCACACATATAAAGATGGACCGTGGAGCCAGGCATGGTGGTATGCATCTATAATTCCAGTACTTGGGAGGCAGGAGGATCACAGGTTTGAGGACAGCCTCGGCAAGTAGTAAGACTATCATCATCCTAGCAAGACTGTTTCCAAGTAAGAAATAAAATTGGATTGGGGGGTGCAGCTTGAAGTAGTTCAATACACACACACACACACACACACACACACACACACACACACACGATAGATTATAGACCTGGAAATTAGACCAGAAACTTTGCAATTTCAAGAAAAAAACACAGGAAAAACTCCGCAACATATAGGCACTGGTAGGGACTGTCTCAATAAGATCCCTAAGCTAAGGAAAGAAAACCAAGAATCAATAAATGGGGTGGCATCACATTAAAAAGCCTCTGCACTGCAAATAAAACAAGATTCTGAAGAGAGAGCCTATGGTATGAGAAAATCTTAGCCAGCTATTCTTCTGATGGAGGAATAAGATCTGGAACATATAAAAAACTTAAAAATATCCACATTAAGAAAACAATTAAAAATGTTCAACTGAACTGAATAGACACTTCTCAAAGAAAAAATAAAAATGGTCAACAAATATATGAGAATATTTGTTCACCATCATTAGCAATAAAGGAAATGTAAATCAAAACTATACCGAGATTCCATCTAACTCCAGTTAGTATGGCAATTTTCAAGAATACAAACAATAATAAATGCTGCCATGGATGTAGTGAAATAGGAACTTTTATATGCTGTTAGTAGGATTGGAAACGAGTCCAACCACCCTGGAGATCAGTATGGAGATCAGACTAGGAGTGGATTTTCCCCAGATATACCACTCCTCAGTATCTTTCCAAAAGAACTAATGTCAAAATACTCTAGTGATACATGCATAGCCATGTTTACAGCAGCACAATTCACAATAGCCCAACTATGGAAGCAACCTAGGTGTCCCCAACAGATGAATGGATAAAGAAAGTGTGGTACACATACACAATAGAATTTGACTCAGCCATAAAGAAGAACCAAGTTATGTCATTTGCAGGAAGATAGATAGAACTAGAGAATATTGTGCTAAGTGAGATCAGCCAGTCTCAGAAAGACAAGGGTCCTATGTTTTCTTTCATATGTAGAAGCTAGCGAGAAAAATGGGAAACAAAAAGGACTTTAGTTAATTGAGAAGAGAAACTAATAGAATGGTGGAAGAGGATAAAAGGGCTAGGGAGCGGGAGGTGGGGAGAGGGGAAAGGAGATTTGATGAAGGAAACAGTTCAAATAATGCTATATCCATATTATTAAAGTTATCACTACTAATCTTTTTTTATTTTTATTGGTGCATTGTAGTCATACATCTTAATGGGATAAAAGACTTGTGTAGACATAATATATGCACACATCACCCAAATAACCCTTACCTGATCCCCACCCCATTCCCTCCCCATCCCTCCTTCCCATGCTTGGCTTCATGATTGACTTTGATGATGTACTTAAACTACTAATCTTACTAATATATATGGGAAGGGGTGGGGGAGAAGAGTGGAAAACATACCAAGCCCTGTGTGCATCTATGTCAGTATCACTTTGAACCTAACTGCAATGCATAATTACAGTGCACCAATAAAAGTACTGAAAATAGTTCTGAGCCAGGTGTAGTAGTGCACACCTGTAATGCCAGTGCTTCGGAGGCTGAGACAGAAGGATTGCAGGTTTAAGGACAGTCTCAGCAACTTAGTGAGGCTCAGCAACTTAGGATATCCTGTTTCAAACCAAAAATAAAAAGGGGGTGTAACTCAGAGAGAGAATGCCTCAAGTTCAATTCGATCCCCAGTGCCCCCCCCCAAAAAAAGAAAAAAGTTCTGTGTCCTGGGAGAGCCCTCGGTCCTAGACCAAAAAAAAAAAAAAAAAATTATGCACCTGGGTTCCTTTTAAAAAGGGAGGAGTCAAACCCAGTGTGGTGATGCATGCCTATGATACCAGTACTTGAAAGGCTAAGATAGGAAGATCACAGGTTCGAGTCCAGCCTTAGCAATTTAGTAAAACCTTTAACAGCTTAGCAAGATCCTGTTTCAAAATAGAAATAAAAAGACCTGGGGTGTGTATCAGGTAAAATGTCCCTGGGTTCAATCCCCAGTTCCCAAAAGGAAGGAAGAGGAGGAGGAGGAGGAGGAGGAGGAGGAGGAGGAGGAAGAGGAGGAGGAGAACCACTAAAAGTCTCTCCAATCTCCCTATTGTCAAGGTGTTCCATACCTGCTAAATTCACTTTCTTATCCATATTGAACAAGGTGCACAGAAGAGTTTCTTCCAGCCTCCTGAATATGCTATTTTCTTTTTTCGCCATCATCATCATCATCATCATCATCATCATCATCTTGGTACTGGGGGTTGAACTCAGGGGCATTCTACCGCCAACCTACACACCCAGCCCTTGGCTAAATTGCTGAGAGTCTTGCTAAATTTCTGAGGCTGGTCTCCAACCTGTGATCCTCCTGTTTCAACCTCCCAAATACTGGGATTACAGGAGTGCTCCATTGTGTCCAGCTCTCCATTTTCTTTCTAGACAGGTATCACATGAAAAAGGATCTGTGACAACAAGCCAGCAGGTCCCCAAACCTGGCCAAAGTGTCGCAGATAAAAACACCAACACTTCACCAAGGACTAAGCCCTGGTGATAGGAAATAAAGCAGAAAGAAGCTGTCAGAAGCAGAAAGAAGCTATGGGCTGACAGAGTCACGGGGCAATAGGCAAAGATGACATACAGCATCACCATGGCAACCAGCAGCCTCCAAAAGCCCCTAGCACCTGCTTCTTTCTACAAGAAATTTCCCCGAGCCAGGATATTTCTTACTTTCTTGTTTTTCCTTTCAATAAAGATGTTAATTTTATTTCCCCTCGTTTGTGCTTAATGTTCCAGGAGCAACTTAGCTTTGCCTCGACTCTCCTCGCCTCTCCCTGGCTCTCAAACCCTTACATCTCCTTTCTCCTCATCTTTCCCTTCCCTACTATGTCTCCTCTGCTTTTTCTCTGTCCCTGATCCCCCTCATCCTGAGCAGTATTTCTAGTTATCTATTTTCCCAGAGCTAAGCCTTCATCCAGGATGTCTCTTCAGCTGCAATTCTAATGACCTAGTGAACACTGGTCTTTGCACCCCTGTTCCGGTGTTTTCCACCAGCCCTGAGCAATAATAATCATCACTTATTGATCACTGACTTTGTGCCTAACCCTCCTCTAGAACTTTATGTCTATTATCACATTACTCTTCACGATATCCCTAATAGCATGGATAGTGTTTATTATCTCACTTATCAAAAGGGGGACAGACTCAAGCTAGTTATGTTGCTTATAAAATATCACATAGCTAATAGCGGTAGAGCAAGGATTTAAACCCGGGGAGTTAGCACCAAAGCTTGCCTATCAAAGTTTGCCAGTTATTATCACTATCTGCCTTTCTCCTCTCTTTTTCTTTCTTTCTCTCCTTTTCTTTTCTTCTCTCTCTCCCCTTCTCTCTCTCTCTCTCTCTTTCTCTCTCTCTCTCCAACTGGGGATTGAACCCTGGGGCATTCTACTTCTAAGGTACACCTCAGGCCCTACTGTGTTTTCTATTTTTAAGCAAGGTTTCACTAAATTACCTTCTGTTGGCCTTGAACCCGTGATCCTCCTGTCTCTTGGTTCCTCAAGTACTGAGATTACATGTATGCACCACCAACTCACCTATGACTACTTTCAAAAGACATCTCAGGAGGAAGATTTCCTCTGACTCACCGAAGGAGAAGAATGGGGTTGGGGCAAATCCTTAATCAGCAACACCTGAAATGTGTCTGGTCAATAAAAAGGCTCTGGACAAAAGTGCATGCACACGTGCACATGAGCACACGTGCGCGCACACACACACACACGCACACACACACGCACACATCTTCCGCTCGGGTCCACAAGGACAGTGAAGGAAGAGAAAAAGGAATAAGAGAGTGGGGGAGCCCCCCTGTGAGCCTTTTCTCTCCTCTGACATTCATCTAACACATTCGGCTGATATTTCTCATGAGCCAGATTCTTCTCAGCCTATCCAGGGGGCCCTGTGTTATTGGGGAGAAACTTTCAGGGTCCAAACACCCTGTCTGTGAGGTCTGGCTCTCCATTTGCCATCTCTGAGCTTATTTCTGCAGTTAATTATACTTAATCAATTATCAAAGGAATAGCTCTGGAAATACTGAACATGGTGCCTGACCCAGAGTGGTCAACTTTGTAGAAATAGAATCATTTTTCCATGGGAAAATTTCACCCAAAACAAGGGAGGGCGCTGAATTTTCCCAGAGATGGGATGGGTATAGGAATGTATCTCAGTGTGAGCTCTCTTGAAGCAGGGGGACACAAGGCTGCCCACAATATATGCCCTCTTGTCGCCTGGAGAAGAAAACTTGCTCTTTTTGAATTTTTTGCTGGAGACTCAGCCCTCTGGAAAGCATGACGTTTGGTTTCAAAACCAATCTTCCTTTTTTGTGTGTGTGTGGTACTGGGGGTGGAACCCAGGGGCATTCGACCTCCAAGGTACACCCCCAGCCCTTTTTTTAAATTTTGAAACAAGGTCTCACTGAGTTGCAGAGGGCCTCACTAAGTAGCTGAGGCTGTCCGCGAACCACCATCCTCCTGTCTCAGCCTCCCAGATGCTGGCATTACAAGTGTGAGCCACCATGCCAGGCATAATCTTCCATCTTGATGAAGTCTCTGGATAAAGAAAGATGCTGCTGAAACGACAGAATTGTCTTTATTATGTTGGGACAAGGCACACCCAATATTTTCAAGGGAAGGTGGTCCCACAGAACAGAGTTTAAGGAAATGTTTTGGGAAAGGAGGGAGAGTACTAGGAAAGTCTCAGGAAATCTAGCCATTTCTGTTTCTCTTTCTTGCTCTCTCTCTTTTCTTACCATCTTCTTTTTATCTGTGTTTTTTGAAAAAGTTACTGAGTAAAGAGTGGAGGAAGCAGCTTACATATGCATAGTTGTTTTTGTTTTTCTTTTTTGTGGTGCTGAGTATTGTTTTATTTGTTTGTTTGTTTGTTTGTTTATTCATTTATTTTGCAGTACTGAGGATGGAACCCAGGGACATCTACCTCTAGACTACATCCCAGCCCTATTTTTATGCTTTATTTGGAAACAGGGTCTCACTAAGTTGAGGAGGGCCTCACTAAGTAGCTGAGGCTGGGTGCGATCCTGCAATCCTCCTGCCTCAGCCTCTTAAGTACTGGATTACAAGCATGAGCCACCAAGCTCAGCTAGTGGTGCTGAGGATTGAACCCACTGCATTCTACCACTGGGCTATACCCCTAGGGCTATCTTATTATGTATGTGTGTATGTGTGTATGTATGTATGTATGTATGCATGTATTTACTCGTTTATTTTTGAAGTACTTGAGGATTGAACCCAGAGGCTGTCTACCACTGAGATACACTCTCAGCCCTATCTTATTTGTATTTATATTTATAGTTTAGTTTTTGTTTCTAAGTATTTATATTTTACATTACTGGGCACTGAGCCCAGGGAGTGCTCCCCTAAGTGAGCTACATCCCCAGCCCTATCTTATTTATTTATTCATTTATATTATTATTATTATTATTATTTATTGGTGGTGGTGCTGGAGATTGAACCCAAGGACACTCTATCTCTGAGCTTCACACCCAGCCCCATCTTTTATTTTTTATTAATTTTTATTTTGTTTTTATGTGTGGTACGGGGGATTGAGCCCAAGGGTGCTCTACAACTGAGCTACACCCTCAGCCCTTTTTATGTTTTACTTTGAAACAGGGTCTCAGTAAGTTGCTGAGTCTGATCTCAAACCTACGATCCTCCTGTCTCATCCTCCCAAGTACGGGGATTGCAGGCATGCACCACCACACCCGGTTCTATTGTCCCGTTTTTTTTGTTTGTTTGTTTGTTTTGGTTTTTTTTTGTTTTAACTGAAGCCATCAATCTTGGCCCTTGCTAGGTATCAGGAGACTTCTGACCATCTCTAGAAGACACTCTGAACATGCTGGCTAGTAGAAGTCTGAGTAGGCACAGAGTGATGGAGAGGCCACTGAGTACGGAATCGAATGTGAGAAAGACATCTAAATGTTTCTTGGCTGCTAATTACAAAAAAAGAAGTGTCCCATCATTTCTGCTCCAGCCTAGCTTGATTTTTACCAACTTGTAACTATGGTATAGTTACATATGGGAACGTAGAAATGGGATGAGATTGAAAGTACAGGGTGAGAGGGAAAGCAGCCAGAGATGTACAATGCTGTGAGCTTTCATTTTCCCATCTGTAAAATGGATCTAGGAAAGACCCAAAATAGCAGGTTAGATTGAAACTAGGAGCTAAAGAGGCTGAAATGCATCAACTGACTGTTCTGTATCCCACCAACCTGGAATCAGGATTGTCCTAGAGCTCTAACAATGTGGACACTCTTGAACTCCAGAAACCTCTCGTTATTACTAGCACTTCTTTCCAGTCTGCAGAGGAATAAGATAATCCCCTCAGAGCCAAGGGAAGGAGAGGGACATTTGGGATCATTAGAGTCTGGGGTGGACCGTCTTCTATGCCAGAATCCAATCAGTGCAGTTAGTTTAACATCCCCAAGAACTGGTCTTTCTAGCACTTAGTCTAACATCCCCAAGAACTGGTCTTTCTAGCACTGATCAACAGCTTCTTCAGGATTTGGTCTCCATTTTAAGGCTCATCTGTGTGTGTGTGTGTGTGTGTGTGTGTGTGTGTGTGTGTGTAGTACTGGGTGTGAAACCCAGGGGCCTTCTACCTCCGGGCTACACTCCCATACCTATTTTCTATTTTATTTGGAAACAGGGTCTCACTGAGTTACTGAGAGCCTCACTAAGTAGCTGAGGCTGGCTTCAAACCTGTGCCATCCTCCTGTCTCAGCCTCCCAAGTACTGTGATTACACGCATGCGCCACCTCGCCCGGCTGGAGGCTCATCTCTTTAGATTAGCATATTTCTCTGACTGCAGCTTGTTGGGGCTTGATCTTGAATGAAACTTCTGAAAACTTTTCCCAGAGGCTGAGACAGGAGGATCGCGCAGGTCCGAAACCAGCCTCAGCTACTTGGTGAGGCTCTCAGCAACTTAGTGAGACCCTGTTTCCAAATAAAATATAAAATAGGTCTGGGAATAGTATAAGCCTGGAGGTAGAAAGCCCCTGGGTTCCATCCCAGTACCACAACAAACAAACAAAAACCACTTCAAATCACCCCCCTTTGTTGTTGAGCATGAGCTGAGCCCCCTGTCCTTGCTTGCAGTTCTCTCCTGGGTGTTCCTCTGAAGCTCTAAAATGCTCATCCCCACTCAGTGAATCTTCTAAATGAATCTTCTGTTCCACTCTGCCATCACATAGGTCTGGTTCTGTGCATGGAGACGACATGGTCTCCCAAGCGCTTGGCTTAAGGTGATGCACCGGCGCAGATTTCCCAGCTCTGTGCTGCTGCTTTCCCGAAAATGTCAAGACCTCAGCATCCTATTTGTCTCCCCTGAAACTGGACCATAATCGAGGCTAGCTGTAGCGGGTTTGCAGTTGTGAAACAGCACCTGCCTTTGACTCAGCAGTGGGCACTCCGCTCTGGATAGAGAGGGGATTAGAGAACACGTGGGAGATGATGCCTGTTAGAAAGGCAAAGGGAAGGTTGCAGAAAGAAACTGACAATGGGCAGAAAAGAGAAGTCAGAGTTCTCAGAGCGGCACCCGGTGCTTGCCAATGCTGTTGCTGACAGTGCAGGAGCGGGTGGCAGCAAAGGCTGATGTGTGTGACCTGCTGGGGTTTGAAGTAGCCTGTTGTCTGACAAGACTTTCTGGTGACTTTTGTGGAAGGCCTGACGTTGATTAGAATTCGGCACTTTGAGACTTATGCAGCATAACTCCACAAAATGAATCATCACACTCCCCACCCCACCCCCATTCAAAAAGGAACAGCCCGATGTTGGCACCTGACCTGGGAATTCCAATTAATTCCGGGTAAGTGACTATGGCCAGAAGGGCTTCGTTAGTACAGTATATGGTGAAGCCACAGCCACGAGCCCAAAGGACGACTCATCACACCTCAGCTTCTCTGGCCACAGTCACACTCTTGGATAATAATCGCCAGCAGCAGGGGCGTCATCTTCAGATTAAGAAGAGTTCTCTGCGTGCACAGGTATGTGTACTCAGATGTTAAACCCTACAGGAGTGCAAGGTTCGCCTGATGCATTACTCAGAATGTTAGGCATATCATTCTTGGCATTTAAAATGTGTGACTATAGATAAACGGGGACCAGTAGAATAGTGAAAGGGAATTGGGGGAAGGAGATGAGGGGGACAGAGAATGGATGAAGGAAACAGGTCAAGATACCAGGTCACTATATGAAGTTTATCACTACCAGTTTCATTAATATGGACATATGTGGAGAGGGAGCGGGGTGGGCAGAGGGAATACATCAAGTGCTTTGTGCGGGTATGTTTGTGTCACTTTCAATACAAGTGACTGATAAAATACAATACAGCACAATTCATTACAAGTGCGCTGATAAAAATAATGAAAATTATAAAAAATAGAGGACTTCCGGAAAGATGGCGACCGAGAAAAGCGGGGCTTAAGAGCCCCGCTAACAACCAATCTCCATTACCACAAAATCAGCGCCTTTCATAGCCAGAAAACACCATCACCAGAGAAACAAAAAAATCACCAGGCTCCAGAGAGAAAGCGGACTGAGAACAGAGCTCAGAGCCACAGAGGAGATACACCGGCCTCACGCCCGAGGACGCGGCAGCAGCACCATACTGCCGGCGGCAGCGGCGACTTCACCGGACAGCTACAGCAAGCCGAGGTGAGCCGCTGCGGAACAGCCAGGCAGGATTTCTCGCCACAGGGAGCATCTAAAGCTCCCAGTGGCTGAGCTCAGCACACGCTGCAGGGATTCAGAGTGGAAATCAAAACCAAGAAGAAATATGCCAGCGTCACGGCCGAGGGCGTAGCAGCGGTGCCATATTGCCACCGGCAGCAGCAGCAGCGAATTCAGCGAAGCCAGTACAGCTACATCTGCGTACTCACGAACAGTGAGTCAAATTGCGGGCCACAGAGGAGAAATCCCAGTACTGTACTCCCTGGGACTTGACCCAGTGGAGGAGGGGCGGTGGCAGAGATATCACACCATAGGAGAACGTGCAACCTGGCACCCCCCACAGTCTAAAGCAGCCTCTATCGACTCTCTGGGTCGGAGACTCTGTGATACAACCCAGTAAAGGAGTAGTGGGGTCTGAGATACTACTGACTCGAAATCCAGAACACCTTAAGTGAAGTCATAGTGACCCAAGGGAAGAACGCAGAGAAGGCACAAACTTCCGAAATCATGGGAAAGAGGAATAACACTGGAGCAATGAATGCCCACAACCCCACAACAACAGAACCCGATAAAACAGAAAATCAGAGATTTCTAGAAGATCAAATCAGGAAAATAACTGTAGAAATAATAGAGGTGCTTCGAAAAGAACTCAGAGAGAGCCAAAAAGAGATAAAGGAGGCAATTAATGAAGTAAAGGCCTCAATTCAAAGCACAAACAACCGATTAGAACACATGGAGAACGGAATCTCGCTCTTAGAAGATGATCATTCCAAAAATGAACGCATAGTTTCTATTCTAGAAAAAAATATCCGACAGCAGGAATCTGATATTGAAGAAATATGGGCCCATTTTAAGAGAGCTAACCTAAGAATAATTGGAATAGAGGAGGGAAAAGAAAGTGAAACCAAAGGGATCAACAATCTCTTCAAGGAAGTAATAGCAGAAACTTTTCCAAACATAGAGCAAGAGGTCGATACACAGGTTCAGGAAACTTATAGAACTCCCTTTAGACAGGATCGGAGAAGAGGATCCCCACGCCACATAATTGTCAAAATGACCAATGTGGAAGCCAAGCAGAGAATCTTAAAGGCAACAAAAGCAAAGGGACAAGTGACATTCAGAGGCAAACCAATTAGAATCACTCCAGACTTCCCAAACCAAGTCATGAGAGCCAGAAGGGCTTGGAGTAACATATTCCAAACTCTGAAAGAAAACAACTTCCAGCCAAAAATTTCCTACCCAGCAAAACTTTCTATCAAATTAGATGGAGAAATAAGAAGCTTCCATGACAAACAGAAACTGAAGGAATTTATGTCTTCAAAACCAGCACTAGACTGGGGCCTCCAAATCCGGGATCGGAGCCTGCCAAGGGGTTAGGCCGGTGCTGGGGCCAGCGAGGCCGGCATCGGAGCCTGCCTTGAGGCAAGGCCGGTACTGGGGCCTCTGAGGCCAGGATAAGAGCCTGCCGAGGGGTAGGCCGGTGCTGGGGCCAGCGAGGCCGGCATCGGAGCCTGCCGTGAGGCATGACCAGTGCTGGGGCCTCCGAGGCCGGGATCGGCGCCTGCCGAGGGGTTAGGCCGGTGCTGGGGCCAGTGAGGCCGGCATAGGAGCCTGCCGTGAGGCAAAGCTGGTACTGGGGCCTCGAGGCCAGGATAAGAGCCTGCCGAGGGGTTAGGCCGGTGCTGGAGCCAGCGAGGCCAGCATCGGAGCCTGCCGTGAGGCAAGGCCGGTACTGGGGCCTACGAGGCCAGGATAAGAGCCTGCCGAGGGGTTAGGCCGGTGCTGGGGCCAGCGAGGCCGGCATCGGAGCCTGCCTTGAGGCATGACCAGTGCTGGGGCCTCCGAGGCCGGGATCGGAGCCTGCCGAGGGGTTAGGTTGGTGCTGGGGCCAACGAGGCCGGCATTGGAGCCTGCCATGAGGCTATGCCGGTGCTGGGGCCTCCGAGGCCGGGATTGGAATCCTGCCAAGGGGTTAGACCGGTGCCGGGGCCAATGGCCAGCATCGGAGCCTGGCGTGAGGCAAGTTCACTCCTGCGGCCTCCAAGGCCGGGACCAAAGCCAGCTTAGGGGTTAGACCGGTTCAGGGGCCAGCGAGACCAAAACTGGGACCTCCCATGAGGCAAGGCCGCTGCTTGAGCCAGCGAGGTCTGGATCAGTCCACTGATTAGCCAGACCACTACTGGGACCATCAAGAGTGGGATTGGTACTTGCAACGCAGCATGCACAGAGAAATATTGCAGAAAATATAAATCAGACGCTTCTCTTAATCAGCAATAACTAGGAGGAAAAGGGCAACAGGAAGAGGTTGAGCTATAGAAAGGGCCCTATAGTGAAGCAACTAATGTGACCAATCAGAGGGTATGTAATACTGGAGGACAGAGCCTCTTTAAAACGCAGGAGGTACATAAACAAATGTATCAAAGTAAATCACCAAAGAAGTGTGGGATGGAGGAAGGGGGAGGGAATGGGATGGGGGCTGGAGGAGGGCTAATTGGATGATGTGTGCTTGTATATCCTCTCAAGTCTTGTACTCCAATGTGATTGATATATGACTACAATGCACCAATTTAAAAAATAAATTAATTTTAAAAAAAACAGCACTAGAGAAAATACTCAAATAGATTAACTACAAAGAAGAAATAGGTAACACACACCAGAACCAGAGAAACAAGAGTTTCCATCCAACAGACAACTAAGATTGGTTATCTGTGGAGATTCATTATTTATGTTAGTCTTTTACCTATCTCTAAATGGTATTGTTTGCCTTTATTGTTGTTAATTTTTAGGATTTCTAGTTGGAATATTAATACACCTTCAGATATAGCATTTGGAAATATTTTATCCCATTCTATTAGTAACTTTTAACTCTGTTTACATTGTCTTTGGATATACGATATTTTTTTATTTTTTAGGGAGTTTGTATACTCTTCTGTTGCCTGTGCCATTGAAATCATATCCAAGAAATCACTGCCAATTTCAATGTTGTGAGGTTTTATAACCCAGATTTTCTCCTAAAAGTTTATAGTCTTAAGATTTATATTTAGGGTTCAGTCGCGCGCTCGCTCTCTTAAAATGGCGGTCGCTAAGGATGGTTGTGCCATAGAAGCGGCTGCTGGCAACGGGAGGCGGCTCCACCTGGGGATTCCTGAGGCCGTGTTTGTGGAAGATGTAGATTCCTTCATGAAACAGCCTGGGAATGAGACTGCAGATACAGTACTAAAGAAACTGGATGAACAGTATCAGAAGTATAAGTTTATGGAACTCAACCTTGCTCAAAAGAAAAGGCGGCTAAAAGGTCAGATTCCTGAAATTAAACAGACATTGGAAATTCTGAAGTACATGCAGAAGAAAAAAGAGTCCACCAATTCACTGGAGACCAGATTCTTATTGGCAGATAACCTGTACTGCAAAGCTTCAGTTCCTCCTACTGATAAAGTGTGTCTGTGGTTGGGGGCTAATGTAATGCTTGAATATGATATTGATGAAGCTCAGGCATTGTTGGAAAAGAATTTATCAACTGCTACAAAGAATCTTGATTCTCTTGAGGAAGACCTGGATTTTCTTCGAGATCAATTTACTACTACAGAAGTCAATATGGCCAGGGTTTATAATTGGGATGTAAAAAGAAGAAACAAAGATGATTCTACCAAGAACAAAGCATAATGGTGACAATTAAAAATGTGATTCAGTTTTACAAACATATTATTTTAAATAACCCAGTATCCCTAAAGATTGACATGACTTTGAATGTTTTTTAACAGCAAGAATGATTAAAACTTTTAAAAAAGATAATCGCCATTTTATTTATTTATAAAAATAAAATTAGTTTCAAATATTTTATGAAATTAACAGTATTTTTTCACATTTCCCAGCAAGATTAATGCTGCTTTCATTATTTTGTCTGTCATACAACAACTCTTAATTAAAATTGGCCGAAAACTGTGACGTATGCTAATGGAGGCTGTTTGTGGCACTAGCACAGTTTATTTTTTCCTTATTGTCTTTTACTTGATGTGATTAAACCATTTTAGAGGTAGGAAAGACAGTTTCAGTATTTATAAACTTATTTTTCTTTAATACTTGTAGAATTTTATTTTGTTGCCTTTATGGGACTTTTTCCTTATACATGTAGGACTTTATTTTATTGCTGTTGTCTTCTATAAATAAAGTTTCATGAGTTACTGCTTAAACAATGACTATCATAATCTAGATTTTTCAGAAAATGATAATTTGCCTTTCTGTACAGATAAAGGGCAATTAAGATAACACTTCAAGCCTCAGATAAGTGCAGTGTCTACAGTGCCGTTTTAAGGGAGTTCTTGGCCAATATGAAAAAAATATTACCCATTAAAACTCTTAGCTAAGGTGAGTGTATTTCATCGCAGTTCTCTAGAACATCTTGAGAAGGAACATTAAGATAAGTGTAAATCTACAGTGGTTTTTTTTATTCATGATAAACTGCATAGGAATAGTTTAAAAAAATCCTGTGGGAAGCCATTGGTCCAGTGGCAAGTACTGGGTGATACAGATGCTGGTAAAAACACAAATGTATTATTCCATCTTCATGTAGTAAAAAGTATACTTGTACAATGTTTTGTACTTGTAGTTCATATTATTAAAACAGTGATGTTGAAAAAAAGATTTATATTTAGGTCTTTTATCTATTTTGAGTTAATATTTGTATATGGGATTAGGTAAGGGTCCAATTTTATTCTTTTCCATGTAATTATTATTTTTCAACAATATTTCATTAAAAGATTATTATTTCCACCACCAAATGTTCGTGGAAACCTTGTCAAAAATAACTTGACAATATAGGGAAGAATTTAGCTCTAGGCTTTTATTTAACTCCAATGGTTTATATATCTGCCTTTAGAATAGTACTACACTGTTTCAATTATTGTAGCTTTATATGGTTTGAAATCAGAAAATATATATCTTCTAGCTTTGTTCTTTTTCAAGATCGTTTTGGGTATCTAGAGTCCATATTCCATATCAGGATAGATTTTTTTCTGAAAAATAAATATATGATACTTTCACCTAAAAAAATAGAAAAAAATATTCTCTGGTAAGAAAGAAAGCAAAAAGAAATATTGAAATGTTATCTTTAAGTCATCAAAAGCTTGGTATCAGACAAATGAAACTGTTATGTGAGATTATCATTTTTAATTTTGGATAAATTGCTATAATACTAGATGTCAACCACTAAGCCAAGCATGGGAGGGAGGGATGGGTAGAGAATGGGGTGGGGATCGGGTGGGGGCTGACTGGGCGATGTGTGCATGTATGTCTACAAAAGTTTGTATCCCACTATGATGTATGAATACAGTGCACCAATTAAAATATATATATTAGGTCTGGGAGTGTAGCCCAGAGGTAGAAGGGTTTCCAGGAACCCCAGTACCACAAAAAATAAAAATAAAAAATAAAAAAAAATAAATTGCCAAGTCTGTCTTTGAAAAAAAAATAACGAAAATTTGCGGACTCAACTATTTCTAGATTCTTGATGTAACTGATGCAAATTCAGCTTTTCATGTTATTCTCTATGTCACCAAGCAAACCCGTCCTTACTTTGCAGCGTCCCATGTCCTATTGCGGCAGATGTTGGATTTATTCAGGGTAACATGAAAGAAACAGAGAGAGAAAGAAGAAGAAACAAACAGGAGGATGAACAGACAGGAAGATAGACTGCAGAGAAAGGTAGAAAAAAGAAAGCCGGAAAGGGAAGAATGGAAGGAGAGCGAGAATCACAAATAATGAGGGACCACGTAGAGAAGCCCCACAGCTAAGAGCGCTATTAATTCCACCTGATTGTCCTAGTGAGTAAGGTGCTTATTAGCAGTTGCAGACAAAGACGTACGCACCACAAGAAGCAGTCGCGAGATTCAGACATGCAGATTTTGTGGAACTGGATCATTAGAGGAGAAGCTTTTTGGAAGGGTGTGTGACAAGTGATGACCTATGTGATGTGACTTATCTGCAGAGAAATGAAGCTCATTACTGGCTGCTGAAAAGTATTGGATTTGGGGGGTTTTTTTGTTTTTTTTTTTTTTTTGCGGGTCTGGGGATAGAACCCAGGGGCATTCGACCTCCGAGCTACACCCCCTGCCCTATTTTTTATTCTTTATTTTGAAACAGGGTCGCACTGAGTTGCAGAGGGCCTCACTAAGTAGCTGAGGCTGTCCGAGAACTGCGATCCTCCGGGTCTCTTTTTGTATTGAGGTTGAACCCAGGGGCATTTTAACTCCGAGCTGCGCTCTCCCTCACCCTTTTCATTTTTCATTTTGAAACAGGGTCTCACTAAATTTCTGAGGATCTCACTAAATTGCTGATACTGGCCTCGAATCTGCAATCCTCCTGTCTCAGCCTCCCAAGTACTGGGATTACAGGTGTGCACCACCACACCCAGCAATATTCTGTTTTTTAGGTTGTATTATAAACGCCCTGCCCAAGCTGGGCGTGGTGGTGCACGCTTTTAATCCCAGCATTCGGGAGGTTGAGACAGGAGGATCACGGTTCGCGGACAGCCTCAGCTACTTAGACACTCAGCAATTTAGTGAGACCCTGTTTCCAAAATAAATATAAAAAATAGGGCAGGGGTACGCTTGGAGGTCGAATGCCCCTGGATTCCATCTCCAGACCCGCAAAAATATAAAATATAAAAAATAAATAAATGGCCGGGCGCGGTGGCGCACACTTGTAATCCCCGCGCTTGGGAGGCAGAGACAGGAGGATCGCGCAGGTTTGAAGCCAGCCGCGCGCGCTGGCTTAGGAGACCCTGTTTCCAAATAAAAATGTAAAAATAGGTCTGGGAGTGTAGCCCGGAGGTAGAAGGGCTTCCAGGAACCCCAGTACCACCAAAAAAATAAATAAATGAATATAAATAAATAAATAAATAAATGCCCTGCCCAAATCCTGGGAGAGGCACTTAGGCCCTTGGGGCTGAGGATCCATGCAGAAACCTTTTGAGGGAAGGATTTACATTACTAACCCACTAGAATATAAGCTGCAGGAGGGCCTAGACTTCTGCTTTGTTTGTTACTGGATCTCTGGCACCTAGAACACCTGGCATATAATTTGCACTTGACATATATTTCTTCAATGCATGAATGAATTAGTGGAAATGAGATCCATCCCATACAGCAAATATTTATTCATTTTCCCAAATTTTGTTGCTTTGGTTGTGTAAGGAGTTCACGTCTTACACAACATGGATCGTCACAATCCCCAAGTAAGTGAAATTAGATATTCATGAGCATGATCATGAGCGAAAACCAAATTACCTTTGAGGAGAGGCATGACATGATCCTAGCATATCCAGTCAAGAATGCTGCTGCAGAGGTGGGGGAGCTGAGAGATGGTCCATGCAAACTCGGTGCAAACTTTAATGAAACTCTTCAGATCAGAGGGGTCTACCTCTGAGATATACCTCCAGCCCTATCTTATGTTTTATGTATTATTATTATTATTATTATTATTATTATTATTACTACTACTATTATTATTACATGTGGTACTGGGGATTGAACACAGGGGGTTCTACCTCTGAGATACACTCCCAGTCCTATCTTATTTTTTTTTTATTTTGAAACAGGGTCGCATGAAGGTACTGTACACTGGCCTTGAACCTCCAATCCTCCTGCCTCAGCCTCCCAAGTGCTGGGGTTACAAGTGTGTGCCACTGCATCCAGCTAGTGAATTGCTTTCAAGTGGCTAATGGGATAAGTGAGTATTCTGAAGGTCCATCAGAGGAGAAATGGCACATAACTAGATGCTTTTCAGTTCCTCTTCCTCGACGGGAGCTCCATCTCTTTGCTGGGCCCTGGACACTGAACAGAGAAGCCAGCACAAATGTTGGGCCATTGTTCACCAGTTCTATCCCGGAACCGATTCCTGGTTCGTCTTTGAGGATGAGAAGGAGCTCAGTTAACTTTTCCACAGGACTCTCCCAAATTCAGACACCCCAGATTTTGTCTGCAAAACCTTTACTTGAAATATTTCATTAAGAGAAGGATGTCAAGCCAGGTGTGGTGGTGAATGCCTGTAATCCCAGTATTTGGGAGGCTGAAACAGGAGGATCTCAGGCTCAAGGCCAGTCTCAGCAACTTAGCAAGACCCCCAAACAATTTGGTGAGACCCTGTCTTATTAATTAAAAATAACAAGGACTGGGGGTGTAGCTTAGAGATAGAATGCCCCTGGGTTCAATCCCCAGTACCACACACACACAGAAAAAGGAAGAGGCCAAACTTCTGAAGCATCAGAGCTGAACCAGTCACTCTCCAAAAGTCAAGAGAGCATTGAATACCTACACCTACAATTCTGTTGGTCCTTGTTTCTGCTGAGTCTGGAATCGTGAAACTCTCACCATCACTACTGCCCACACACACACTCCGCCCCATCTCCTAGTCTAGAGGGCTAGCAGCTTCCTATCTCCATTGTTTGAGCTCCTGAACCCTGGAAGTTGAGCCCCCACTTTCGAGTACACTATCACATCCTTGGAAATTGAAAATAACCCTGAAAAGAAAAATTTGCACACAGCAAAAAAGATGCAGCCTCGTTCCTTAGAGATCTGACTAAAACGCCCCAGTCCTTGTCAGCAGATTTTTTTTTTACAGGCGTCTGTCTTTTAATTCAAACTTCCTCCAACTTCTTACCCACAATGCTTCTAAAGAGTGGCTAAAGCTCTGGGAGTTTCCTCAGGCTGGGGGCTCAGCCTGCCTTTTGAGGTACGTACCCTTCAGACCACTTTCTACTTCAGTGAATGACATAGGCAATAGGGGGGATGGGCCATCTGAGGAAAGGGAGTTGGGTCTAAGAAGTCATGGCAAATGATTGTCCAACTTGGTCACTCAGATGCAGCCGTGAGAAGTCACTGAATGTATAAACAGTACCACTAGATGCAGGCAGGCTTGAATGGCGGGCTCAGGGAGCTGCTTGTCAGCAAGGTGCAACTGCGAATTTTCCTGCTACGCAGGGCTGAAATGTGATGGGCTCTGTCCTGGAATGAAATATTTATGAAAACGTGCTTAATCCATTTTTAGCAGCTCGGTGGTTTTTTTTTTCCATGGCAAAATGATGTGTTTCATCCTAAAAAGCATGCTTCCTACAGTAGCTTCCACACCACCTTACTGCTGCAGTGAAGCCACTTCTCGAACCAGCAAAGCAGCCAATCACCAAACAGGAAAGGTTGTGCACATCTTTTTTTTGTTGGTGGTGGTGGTGCATTGTATTCATACATCATACTGGGGTAAAAAACTTGTGTGTACATACATGTACACATCACTGATTTAACCCCTACCCAGTTCCCACCCCATTCCCTCCCTGTCCCCCCCTCCCTTGCTCGGCTTAGTGGTTGACTTCGATATGTTTAAGTATATTGTGTGTTTTAGACATTTTCTTTTTTTTTTTTTTTTGGTGGTACTTGGGTTCCTGGAAGCCCTTCTACCTCTGGGCTACACTCCCAGACCTATTTTATTTTTGGAAATAGGGTCTCTTAAGCCAGCGCAGCTGGCTTCAAACCTGCACGATCCTCCTGTCTCTACTTCCAAAGTGCGGGAATTACAAGTGTGCGCCACCACGCCCGGCAAAGATTTTTTTTTTTTTTTTGGTGGTACTGGGAGTGGAACTCAGAGGCTTTCTACCCCCAGGCTACACTCACAGACATATTTTTTATATTTTATTTGGAAACAGGGTCTCTCTAAGTTGCTGAGAGCCTCACTAAGTAGCTGAGGCTGGCTTCGAACCTGCGCGATCCTCCTGTCTCAGCCTCCCAAGCGTGGGGATTACAAGCGTGTGCCACCACGCCCGGCTACAAGATTTTCCTTCTTCCCCTCTCCTTTCTCCTCCTTTAAGTCGTCTTGTGAGACATTTGTATACACTATAGCTTGGTAATGAGAAAAGAGAATGGATATGGGGCAGAGCTGGACATAACTTGTGCCCTCCCCATACCAGAAGATGCTGAGGTCAACTTCAGAGAGTATGCCTTCCTGGTCCCAGGGGACTCTTGAAACTGACATCTCCCCCAAGGCTTATCAACTCCTAACAGAAGCTGAAGCACTTATTTGGCTCCTTCCTTTGTCCCCCGAAGTCTGCTCCCAGCCTCCCAGCTCCTTAGGAAAGCTGTACCTCTTTTTTGGAGGGGAGGGGAGTACTGGGGATTGAACCCAGGGGCATTCTTCCTCTGAGCTACACCTCCAGCCCTAATTTATTTTATTTTGAAACAGTCTCACTAAGTTTCTGAGGCTGGCCTTGAACCTACGACCCTCCTGTCTCAGCCTGCCAAGTATGGAGATTATAGGCATACATCACCATACGTGGCAGCCATACCTCTTCATCATATCAGCCACACATGGGCTTATCGTGGCAGTGTCACACCAGAAGGGCTCTGTCCTTCCAGGCAGCTGACCCTGCCATGTTGCCAGTACTCAGAATCACAGATTCAAGGCCAGCCTCAGCAATTTAGGGAGGCCCTCAGTAACTTAGTGAGACCCTGTTTCAAAATATAAAATAAAACAGGCTGGTGGCGTAGCTCAGAAGTAGAATGCCCCTTGGTTCAGTCTCCAGTATCAAACAAACAAGCAAGCAAACAAACAAAAAATATCCTCATCGGATTCTTCTTTGACAGAGAGAGGTGTAGAGGCAGCAAGCCTGAGGACTTGTCCTTGGGTGCCCAAGATGCATCTTTTTTTTTTTTTTTTTTTGCGGTACTGAGGATGGAACCCAGGGGCATTCTACCTCTGAGCTACACCCCCAGCTTTATTTTTTATTCTTAATTTTTGAAACAGGGTCTCACTAAGTTGCAAAGGGCCTCACTAAGTAGCTGAGGCTGTGATCTCCTGTCTCGGTTTCCCAAATGCTGGGATTACAAGCGTGAGCCACCACGCCCGGCTTAGGATGCATCTTTTAACAAATGTTCCCTTATAGCCTACAGTGTGCGGGGGATTTGGCAGTTAATGAGCTCTTGACAGAGTAGTGGGGAGAGGCGAGGGCAGCTGAGGTAGAGTGTGAGCAGGCTGAAGAAAGAGGAAAGGGTCTTGGAGGAACATACTGGACGGTCTCCTAACTCAGACCTGAGAGCGGTGTGGCCAGTTCAAGAAATAATACTTAGAAAACCACAACAGAGCTGGGTGTGGTGGCACACGCTTGTAATCCCAGCATTTGGGAGGCCGATACAGGAGGATCACGGTTCGAGGACAGCCTCAGCTACTTAGTGAGGCCCATTGCAACTCAGTGAGACCCTGTTTCAAAATAAAGAATAATAAAAAAAAATAGGGCTGTGGGTGTAAATCAAAGGTAGAATACCCCTAGGTTCCATCTCCAGTACCGCCAAAAAAAAAAAGAAAAAGAAAAAAAGAAAGAAAATCACAACAGTCTAACTGGACACAGAGATGCATGCCTGTAATCCCAGTACTTGGAAGGCTTAAGACAGGAGGATCCCAGATTCAAGACCAGCCTCAGCAATTTAGCAAGATTCTCAGCAACTAGTGAGAGCCTGTTTCAAATCCAAAAAATTAAATAGAGCTGGAGTTGTAGTTCAGAGGTAGAATGCCCCTGGATTCAATCCACAGAACCAAAACCAAAACCAAAAAACCCTCAGTTCACAAGGGTAAGAGTGGAGGGAAGGGTACTTTTTAGGGAATACCATGTAAGAATGTCCAGGACCAGCCAGGTGCAGTGGCATAGACCTGGAAAGCTGAAGTAGGAGCCTTGCAGGTCCGAGGCCAGCCTGGGCAACTTAGCAAGACTTTGTCTTGAAATTAAAAAATGTAGCTCAGTGGTAGAACGCTTGTGTAGCTTGTGCAAGGCCCTGAGTACAATCCTCGGCACTGAAGAAAATTTTAAAAAAAAATAAACACCCAGAAGTGGAAAGTCAGGCAACTCTAGACACTTCAGCGGAACAAGCAGAGTAACTAGATAAGGCAAGCTGAGAGCCATGGGGAAAGCGACAAGATCAGGCCGTCAGATGGGGAAGTTCCACAAAGGGGACAAGTCCCCTGCCACTTGGCTCCCCAGGCTGGAGCTCTGACAGGCTCTGGAAAGCTCTGCTCAAGAACATGCGCTCTGACACTCAACGGGAGACCAAGGGGAAGGGTGAGCAAACGAAAGGTTGGCTACAGATGTCTCTAGGATGATCGACATCTTGCTTTCACAGACAATATAGGCAGCATTTGAGGTTTACAATGTTTTCGGTCCCCATTCCAGAAGCTCAGCTTATTCATCGGTATTTCCGTGTGAGTCAAGTGCAGAGGCACATGCCTGTCATCCCAGTATTTTGGAGGCCGAGGCAGGAGGAGACCTAGGTTTGCAGCCAGCCTCGGCTGCTTAGCAAGGCTCTCCACAACTTGGTGAGACCCTGCTGCAAAATTAAAAAAATAAATAAAATAGGGCTGGAGGTATAGCTGACAGGTAGAATGCCCCTGGATGATTCAATCCCTAGTATCATAATGCGCGCGCGCGCGCGCACACACACACACACACACACACACACACACACACACACTGCGCTGGGGATAGAGCTAGGAAGCAGAAATGCCACTGGGCTAATCTCTAGTACCAAATAAAATCTGCATGTAATCTGGAGAATTCTCTTCTTTCCCTTTCACTTATCATTTGAAAATACCCCTTCCTTAATAATCACATAGTTAAAAGAGAGACGCTGTGCATGCTCCACACACGGACGCTTCTTTACTAATCCCTCTACATAGCTGATGCCACCCCACACACACCAGAAGAGCTTCCAGTCCTCCCAGAGCCCCTCTCGCTGACTGGGGAGGCTGCGGTCTGCTGAGGAAAGACTCTGTGAAGGGACCACGCCCCCTGCTCCAGGACACACTGGACCTCAGCACAGCTGGTGGGAGAGTTTCCACTGAAGAAGAAATGACAACCCTTGTGACAACTGATGCGATTCAGGAGGGAAGAGCCTTGATGGAAGAGCCAATGGAACTAGAAATGGAAAGCAGAGGTGGGGAGAAAGTGAGAGGGAAAGAAGAGAGGAGACGCTGGGCGTGGCCGTGCACACCTGCGATCCCAATACATGGGTGACCGAGCCAGGAGGATCACAGGTTCGAGGCTAGCCTCAGCCAATTAGCGAGCCTCAGTTTCAAAACAAAGAGTGAAAAGATTCTTCCGTAGCTCAGAAGTAGAATCCTCCTGGTTTTGATCCCCAGTGCCAAAGAAGAGGAAGAAGAAGAAGAGGAGGAGGAGGAGGAGGAGGAGGAGGAGGAGGAGGAGGAGGGGAGGAGGAGGAGGAGGGGGAGAGGGGAGGAGGAGGAGAGGAGGAGGAGGACACAGACACAAGTGAGAAACAGATGAAGTAGAGAGGAGAGGGAGGGAGGGGGAGAGGGGACCACTGAAGGAAAACTTCAGTGAGAGAGGGAGGATGGAGAAGAGGCGAAGAGAGAAAAGGAGGGAGAGGAAAGGCACTGGGGGAAGTCCCCGAGCTGTTTAGATGATGCAGGGGAAAGTCTGGGCAAGGGTCGGGAAGGGAAAATGGAGCGAAGCACCTGGATGCATAAGCGAATGTGATGCTGAAGGCGAGGGAGGAGGCCAGCCGGCCCCCTCGGCCTCTCCTCACACCCAGGGCTGAAGTGGAGGAATGCCTCCCCGGCTGGCCAAATGCTTCTACCCTGCCCCCATGCCATGCCTCGAACCTTCACCTTAGGCGTCTCAGCCTTGCTCTGCTCTGCCCCTGCCTGGAACAGTCCCAACCCTCCAGCAGGGCTGGGAAGGGGTGATAAGAAGGACGGATTCCGGGAGAGCCATGGAGGGAGGAAAGTAGGCAGGGATAAGGATACAAAGGACAAGGACAAAAGGGGAAGGGGTAGGGGCTGGCAGACGGACAGACAGACTGTCAAGCAGGCTGATCACACAGGAAGGGGGCTCCGAAGCTCCTCTTTAGCCTCCAGCCTCTGTGCTTCCATTCTCAGCCTCCTTTTCAACCTCCTTCCTGCCCTACACCTCTGAGGTCTCCCCCCCTTTATAAAAAATCACTAGGACTTTACTGCCGGGCCTCATCTGGGCTCTGGGCTAAAAGGGAAGCGCCTGGGTGGGGGCAGCCGGGCAGCTGCGTGCACTCCTCCAGCTGGAGAGGTAGAGGCTGGACAGAGCACCTCCGGCTCTCCCCAGGCGGCAGCGGCAGCCCAAGCTCCTCCCCAGCACACGGGCAAGCCAAGCGCTGAACCCCACTCCAGCTGCTGGCGACTGTGCCTTTAAATTGCTGCTTTCGGAGGGTGCATCTAGGGGGAGGTGGGAGGGAGGGAAACATCTTCCTACCGGTCTGGTCTCCCTCCTCCCTCCCCTCCAAGACTCTCCAGGGTTTACAGAGTGATTGCTGCCCAAAAGAGAATCTTTGCTGGCTCCCTGGCCGGCAGGCTGTGGCCCTGCGCAGCCCAAGGCAAGCAGGGGCAGGAGCCTGTAGGGTTATCTGTGTCAAGATCATTGCCAGGGGAATAGTCCTGGCCCCTGGCTGCTAAAGACAGGGCAGAGGAGAAGAGGAAAGAGCGCGCAAGTCCTCCCTAGCCCGGCCCAGGGCTCCTCTGGAGCTGCCCAAGTTGGAGGAAGGCTCTGTACTTCTGGCTTTTGGTGCTCCCTCAGGGATAGCCCCTCTCACCTTGTCAGCCAGGCTGAGAAAGGTCTCTGAGGTCCCTGCGGAATGACAACACTTGTTCCTGCCACCCTCTCCTTCCTTCTCCTCTGGACCCTGCCAGGGCAGGTCCTCCTCAGGTGAGCTGAGTGGGGGTGAGGAGGAGGTGCATGTGAATACTGGCAGGGTGGGGGCAGCGGGACAGCAGGCACAGTTTCTTCTAAGTTTGCAAAAGCCCACAGTCCGGAGGGCTCCAGAGGAGGACACACCTCCCCCGAGAAGGCCCCGGGAGCTTTCCATTAGAGATGTCAAAATGTCAGCATTTCCCGGTGCTTTTGGCGGGGTGGACGGTCTCCTGGGACTTGGGCAGAGGTTTAGATAGCTGAACCCCAAAATGGAGGCCACCTGTCTTGCCACCCAACCCTGTCTCCCTAGCAGTTGGCCCACGTACTGCTCAGATCCCCAAAAATGACAACATCATCTGTTAGCTGCCTGCTCCAGTCTTCAAGGAGCACGGCTGTGCCCCCAGACCACATCAGGGTGGAGAAGGGCGACCCGAACCTCAGCCTTCTGTAATCACCTGGCTGCTCAGTGTCCCTCGAGAGTAACCAGTGGCAGTCATTTCCTGGGCTGGTAGGCAAGACATGCTTGGAGCTCCTTATAAACGCCCCCCGCCACTAACTGCAACTTCTTCCTTAGACCAGAGGCCAGGCTAGACTGACAGGGTGAACAGACCGGCAAAGGTAGCTATGGCTTCAACTTATAGACACACTGGTCGGCAGGAAGGCAGGGATGTGGAGCGGGACAGTAAACTTAGGAGTGAAAAGCAGCTCAGAGTGGAAACACAGCTCGGCTGGGTGGGTGAGAGGATACAGACAGCAGGGAACACAGCTGAGACTTGCTGGCCCTCCTGAAGGGGACCTGCCTCAAAGCCCAAGCTCCAGTGGCAGCATTCCCACTTGGGTTTGGAGACTGGAGCCAATTAAAGCAAGATGGTCCCTCAGAAGCCAGGTGTGGTGGTGCACACCTGTAACCTCAGTACTTAGGAGGCTGAAACAGGAGGATTGCAGGTTCAAGGCCAGCCTTAGCAACTTAGCAAGACCCTCAGCAACTTAATGAGACCCTGTTCCAAAATTTAAAAAATAAATAAATAAAAGGCCAGGCGTGGTGGCGCACGCTTGTAATCCCCGCGCTTGGGAGGCTGAGACAGGAGGATCGCGCAGGTTCGAAGCCAGCCTCAGCTACTTAGTGAGGCTCTCAGCAACTTAGTGAGACCCTGTTTCCAAATAAAATATAAAAATAGGGCTGGGAGTATAACCCAGAGGTAGAAAGCCTCTGGGTTCCACCTCCAGTACCACACCAATAAATAAATAAATAAATAAATAAATAAATAAATAAATGGGGCATGGGTGTAGCTTAGAGGGACAATACCCCTGAGTTCCCATCCCCAGTTACATAAAAAGAACCCTAAGAGTCTTGAGTTCAAGTCCTTTATTGTTCCTATGGAAACGGAGACTTAAAGAGAAAGGGCCTGCCCAATGTTTTTCTGACGTCCAGTAGCTGAAGCAGAGTTCTCCTCTCACCCCACCCCAGGGCCTTGCATGAAAGGCTGCCAATCCTGGATCCTCCTGGGACCTGCCAGTTTGGGGGATCTTTCCAGGAATGAAAGGGAAGGAGGAGTGGTTGCACACTTGGAAGCTTGGCAGGTCCTCAGACAAGGTGGCCCCAGAAGAGGGGGCCATAGCAGGAATTGGGGCTAAGGAAAGCTGTGCCCACAGCCCGTCCCAAGGCCCTAGGGCTGGTATTAGTCGGAGACGTGACCTGAGTGGAGCTGAGGACAGTGGAGAGGGTCTGCTGGCTTCAGGTGTATGGCCACGTGGCCTCCCAGAAGGCAGGTGGCAGGTGACCAGTAGCAGCAGCAGCACCTGGCTAGCATGGACATCCCACGGTGAAGTCACAGACTTCTGCTTGCTCCAGCACCGCCAGCGGCCTCCTCAGATTTTCACAGCCTACTTAGGCCACCTGCTCTGGTTGTTCCTGCAGGGCCAGAGTAAGGGCTTCCCTGCTCGGAGGATCCAAGGAGGCAGAACTCTAGGAGGTCATGGTGGGGCCGCCGCTGACCTTAGCCATTGGAGTTCCCTTAGAGCTCAGCCTGGGCTGCCTGCATCATTGGTACCTGGGTCTATTTCGTCTTAAAGAAAATAGCTCTGGCTTTGAATCTTGGCTTTATCATTTACTAACTGTATGATTATTAAGAAGCCACTTTCTTTCATGGATCATATACTTGGCCCTCCGTACCCATGGGCCCGACATCAGTGGATTCAATCAACGGTGGGTCAGATATATGCATATATAGTTTTAATGTTTTTAGACTTTTATTGGTGCATGGTAATTATACATCATAGTGAGACTGAAAGCGATACAAAGATAAATGCACACAGTACTTGGTATATTTTCCTCCAAATCCCACCCCATTCCCTTCTCTCCTCATACATGTTAGTGATATTGATAGGGATACCTTCACATATGAACATAACATCATCTGAACTGTTTCTTTCCTTGAGAAAATAGGGTACATACACACAATGGAATTTTACTCAGCCATAAAGAACAAAATTATATCATCTGCAGGAAAATAGATGAAACTAGATAATGTTATATTAAGTGCTATCAGGAAGTCAAGGGAGGTAGGTTTCCTCTTAAATGTGGAAACTAGAGAGAAAAGAGGAAACCAAAGGGACTTCAATAAAGTGAGGAGAGAGACCAGTAGAGCAGTGGAAGGAGACTGGGGGGAGATGAGGGGAGGGCAAAGACAAGGTTTGAAAAAGGGGACAGTTCCAAAAATGTTATGTCCATATATGAAGGTATCACCACCAACCTCACTAAGAGGGAGCAGGGTGGGTACGGAGGGAAGGACAGACATACGCTAAGTAATGTGTGTGGATATGAATGTATCATTTTGAACCTCGCTATGATGTATAATTAGAACACACCAATAAAAACATTTTTTAAAAACTGCACCTGTGCCGGGCGTGGTGGCGCACGCTTGTAATCCCAGCATTTGGGAGGCTGAGACTGGAGGATCGCGGTTTGCTGACAGCCTCAGCTACTTAGTGAGGCCCTTCGCAACTCAGTGAGACCCTGTTTCAAAATAAAGAATAAAAAATTGGGCAGGGGGTGTAGCTCAGAGGTCAAATGTCTCTGGGTTCCATCCCCAGACCTGCAAAAAAAAAAAAAAAAAACTGCACCTGTGCTAAACATGTGCAAACTTTTTCTGCCATTAATCCTTAAACGATATAGTATAAAACTATTGGCATAACATTTACTTTTGTTTTTTGGTTTTAGTCCTGGGGATTGAATGGAATTTTACACCTGAATTATGCCCCCAAGGCCTTTTGTATTTTTTATTTTGAAACAGGGTCTTGCTAAGTTGCTGAGGTGTGTTAGCTTTTATAAGTAACCCAAAGATTATTTTTATGGTACTGGGGTTCCTGGAAGCCCTTCTATCTCTGGGCTACACTCCCAGACCTATTTTATACTTTTTATTTCGAAATAGGGTCTCTTAAGCCAGCACCGCTGGCTTCGAACCTGCGCGATCCTCCTGTCTCCGCCTCCCAAGCGCGGGGATGACAAGCGGGCGCCACCACGCCCGGCATTACCGAAAGATTATTTTAAATATACAAAAGGATCCAGGTGTGGTGGAGCGCACTTGTAATCCCCGCGCTTGGGAGGCTGAGACAGGAGGATCGCACAGGTTCGAAGCCAGCCTCAGCTACTTTGTGAGGCTCTCAGCAACTTAGAGAGATCCTGTTTCCAAATAAGTATAAAATAGTATAGCCCAGAGGTAGAAAGCCCCTGGGTTCCACCCCCAGTACCACCAAAAAATAAATAAAATAAAATAAAATAAAATAAAGGGAAAAAAAAACTAGGGCTGGGG
>NC_137792.1:102077118-102176305 GCF_963383645.1 Muscardinus avellanarius
CCACCTTACTAGGACGCTCTCTCAAGCCCAGAGAGCCCTGCCTCCTCACTACAACTGAGTTCACCTACCCGCAGTGACCATAGCCCAGAACTAAAAAATAGCTTCCTACTACAACAAACACCAGAAGCTGAGCCTCCGTCTTTGGAAGCTGGATCCTAGATCCAGAGCCGTCTCACATGAAGCCCAAGCAACGGACACCACCTCTCAGGGATGCAGTTTGTCCTCCAGCCCTTCCCATCCTTGGCTAGGCCAGATGAGCCAAACATCACAATACCTCCGTTATGCACAAAACATTGTGGAAGGCTCTTCTTTGAGTGATCTAAACACACTTTCAGGAAGAGAGCACTGGATTAGGCCTCAGCACAGTGTTCAAGTCCTGACATGGTCACATAGTAGCTCTGAGACTTTGAGAAAGTCACTCCTTTTTTATTAATTTTTTTATTGGTGCTTTGTAGTCATACATCATAATGTGGTAAAAAAAAAATCTTGTGTGTACATACATGCACACATCTCCCAGTTAGCCCCTACCCGATTCCCACCCCGTTCCCTCCCCGTCCCTCCTTCCCATGCTTGGCTTAATGGTTGACTTCGATATGTTTAATTACATCGTGTGCTTTAGAGAGTTTCCTTCTTCCCCCCTCCCATCCCCTCCTTTAGGTCGTCTTATTTGTTCATCTATAGGATTTCCTTTTTCATCTAGAGTTCCTGCTATGGCCCATTTCTCCTTAGCTTTCACCTATTAGGGAAAGCATCTGATTTCTTATTTTTTGTGACCGACTAATCTCACTTAGCATAATGTCCTTCTATTTTTTTTTTTTTTTTTTGCACTAGGGATTGAACCAAGAAGCATTCTACCCCCGAGCTACACCCTTGGCCATTTTTACTCTGAAACAGGAGTTTCATTAAGTTGCCGCATGTTTGCCTAAATTGCTGAAGCTGGTTTCAAACCTAAGATCCTCCTGTGTCACCCTCCCAAGTACTAGGATTACAGGCATGTGCCACTGCACCAGGTTCAAGTCACTCCTTTTTAAGTTTCAGTTTTCTTATATGTAAAATGGAATGAACAGTCCTTACCCCCATCTCAATGGGAACTGTAGAGGTAAAATGATCTAATCTATAAGAAAACCCTTTTCAAGGGTGTTGGCTTATGGCTATTTTTGTTTTCCTTAGTTTGCACATTGGTACCCAGAGACCTATCCTCTCTCATCCTCCTCTTAAATGGGAAGACAATCAACGGTACATGGGGGTGTGTGTGATAAATGCAGAATACAACTGACCTCAAAATTCTTTTTCTCCACTGTTAAGGGTGGCCCTGGCAAAGGAGGATGTCAAATCTGGGACCAAGGCATCCCAGCCCATGTCCCCCTCTGATTTCCTGGACAAGCTTATGGGGCGAACATCTGGATACGATGCCAGGATTCGGCCCAATTTTAAAGGTAAGAAACATACATTCCACAAAAGCTCTTCCCTCCTCACCACTTTTGGTGGCACGCTACCCAGCCAGCCCCTGTGGCCTGCCACAGGGAAGGAGGCTGGAGGTCCAGTACTAGTCTTTACAGCTCAGAAAGAGCCTCCTCTGCCGGGCGCAGTACCACAGGCCTGTAATCCCAGTACTTTGGAGGCTGACAGGAGAATCATTTCATTTGGGGTCAGCCTCGGCAGCTTAGCAGGGCCATGTTGCAAAATAAAAAGGATAGGGGGTGTAGCTTGGAAGTAGAATGGCCCTTGTATTAGGGTTTGATCCCTAATTCAAGAAAAGAAAAAAAAGGAAAAGCTTCCCATCCCTGTGGCTCATGGGCATGTGTAGCCGGCGCTGTCTTCTCCCAGCAGTGCCCTGGCCTGAAGCTCAGGCCGGGAGGCCTGGAACCAGCTCTCAACTTCCTGGAATGTCCTGCCAATGGGCTGTGCTTTGCTACCCTTAGGCCCACCCGTGAACGTGACCTGCAACATCTTCATCAACAGTTTTGGCTCTGTCACCGAGACCACCATGGTAAGGGGTCTTCCTGTTCCCCACTTCCACTCCTGTGTGAACGGGGAAGCCCACCAGACAAGCATTTCCTACCTCTGCTCTCCTCTTCCTATTTTATGATCATGGTTAAAGCCGTGATGTCTGAAGTTGGTCACTGAGAGGACGTTTTCCCCTAGCCTGGCTTTCTGTGGCTAAACCAGCTAAGCAGCAGATGCTCAAACATGTGAAGTAGCTCTGTGCAGAACACAGGCTTTGGAATCAGACAAACCCGGGTTCAGATATTCATTCTGCCACCAAATAGTGGTGTTAGGCAAATCTACTTAAAATCTCTCTTGGTCTCAGCTGCTCATAGGTAAAATGGAGAACGTGGTAGCACCCTCCTCACAATTAGATGATGCACATAAATGGATCTCTTAGCAGAGAGCCTGGCACATAGTAGATACTTAACTAAATGTCGTTCCCTTCCCATCTTGCCATATCAGCCCAAGGCAGGCTCCTTCTCCAGTGGAAAATGACTACTATCTCCCCCAAGATGTGCCCCCAGTGCTTTCTGCTCATGGCCGTCCTTCCTATATAGGCTTGTGGGCCCCTGGGAAATGTACTGCCTCTGATGGAGCGATCTCCTCACCCTCCCAGGACTACCGGGTCAATGTCTTCTTGCGGCAGCAGTGGAATGACCCACGCCTGGCTTACCGGGAATATCCCGATGACTCTCTCGACCTCGACCCCTCCATGTTGGACTCTATCTGGAAGCCAGATCTATTCTTCGCCAATGAGAAAGGGGCCAACTTCCATGAGGTGACCACAGACAACAAGCTACTGCGCATCTTCAAGAATGGAAATGTGCTCTATAGCATCAGGTATGGAAGGCCAGGAGAGTTTGTGGCAGGAGAAAGAAGCTAGATGGAGCTGAGGGGTGAGAGGAGGGGCCTCTGGGTGGTGCTACACCCCAGTGGCTGATATCACCTCTTTCTTACCATCCCCACCAGATTGACCCTCATTTTGTCCTGCCCAATGGACCTCAAGAACTTCCCCATGGACATCCAGACCTGCACGATGCAGCTGGAAAGCTGTAAGTGTCTCTAGAGTCACCTCATGGTATTCCAGACGGGAATGGGGAGGGACTTACCTAGGCACACAGTCAGGGCTCCCAGACACCCGGCCCAGTGTGTTTTCCCATAACCACACTATCTTCCTTACTATTATTATTACTTTTTTTTTTTGGCGGTGTTGGGGATGGATCCAGGGGCATTCTACCTCCGAGCTACACTCCCGGCTCTATTTGTTTTATTCTTTTATTTTTGAAACAGGGTCTCACTGAGTTGCAAAGAGCCTCACTAAGTAGTAGCTGAGGCTGTCCATGAACCATGATCCTCCTGTCTCCGCCTCCCAAATGCCAGGATTACAAGTGTGCACCAGCACGCCCGGCTAAACCGAACTATTTTCTAATCTGCCTTTTCTACAGGGCTGGGGTGTGGGAAGGCACCAGTAATATATACTAATATCTCTGTTAGGGCATTCTGCCTATAAGATACACCCCCAAACCATTTAAAATGTTTTTTTTTTCTGCAGTGCAGGGGATTGAACCCATGAGCATTCTACCTCCAAGCTGCACCCCAGCCCTATTTTTTTTATTTTATTTTGAAACAGGTTCTCACTAAGTTGTGGAGGGCCTCACTAAGTAGCCGAGGCTGGCTGCAAATCTGCGATCCTTCTGTCTCAGCTTCCCAAATACTGGGCTTACAAGCATGCGCCACTACACCTGACTAAAATATTTTTTTATTTGAAACAGGGTCTCACTAAGTTGCTGAGGCTGGCCTTGAACCTAAAGTCTTCCTTTCTCAGCCTCCCAAGCACTAGGATTACAAGTGTGTGCCCCACACTCTGCTTTCTCTGGAGTTCTTAAAACCACATTCACATCCATATGTTACAATCGCTTCACAGCAACTTTGAAAACTCTGTAGAGCACCTGCTGTGGCGATCATTTTACAGAAGGGAAGTGACTTGCTTAAGGCCCCCCCACACACACACACACACTTACTCCGGGTCAAGGCCCTACACAGGATGCTGTGCGCCTTGGTATTGCTGTTTCCGTCTCTCCTGAAAATGTGAGGATATGGTCCTGGATGTGACACGAGCCTTCGTTCACTGCTAGCTTTCTGCAAGAGACTTGGCAGGTTCAGATGCTAACTCGCAATTCGTCCCAATTCAAGGCCCTGGCGAGGGAGTCAGTGGTACGCACATTGTCCCATGCATGACTGGCAGGATATAAATAGCTCTCTCCTCCCTGAGGTGAAGTGGCAGGAGCCCTGGTTCTGAGGCTGGCTCAGCTTGAGACATGTGGTCGGTACACAGGCTTACTCCTCTGGGCCTGAGATATGGCAGGAGGTTCCCAGCTGGGGCCCTTGACATCTTTCCAACCCTCTCGGCCTTCGTTCTAGGCCTGCCAGAATAATTTCTCTCAAGCTTGCTAACTAGGTAAGAATCTTCCAGACTTATCCACTTAGGGTGGACCAGGAGACTATTGGACAAATATCCTCTCCAGAAAAATCTCCATTTCCAACATGAGTACACAGTTCCTAACCCCTGGGCCCTGCTCCTCTATTCTCTCCTGCCAGTTCTGACCCATTCCCTACCCCCACCTAACACTCACACTCCATGGCTCTTGGTCATCTCCGTCAATTGCAGTTGGCTATACCATGAATGACCTCATGTTTGAATGGCTGGAAGATGCTCCTGCTGTCCAAGTGGCTGAGGGGCTAACTCTGCCTCAGTTTATCCTGCGGGATGAGAAGGACCTGGGCTACTGTACCAAGCACTACAACACAGGTAAGACCTGGGCTTTCTACTGGCTGGGGAGCACAGGAGGGTGTACAGAAGGGAGGCAAGAGGACAAGGCAGCCGGCCGCTACCAATCTAGGTGAGATATGATGCTATATACACAACATGGCGCTATATACCAATCTAGGTGAGATATGGTGTTATATACACAACATGGCACTATATACCAATCTAGGTGAGATATGATGCTATATACACAACATGGCGCTATATACCAATCTAGGTGAGATATGGTGTTATATACACAACATGGCGCTATATACCAATCTAGGTGAGATATGGTGTTATATACACAACATGGCGCTATATACCAATCTAGGTGAGATATGATGCTATATACACAACATGGCGCTATATACCAATCTAGGTGAGATATGATGCTATATACACAACATGGCGCTATATACCAATCTAGGTGAGATATGATGCTATATACACAACATGGCGCTATATACCAATCTAGGTGAGATATGATGCTATATACACAACATGGCACTATATACCAATCTAGGTGAGATATGATGCTATATACACAACATGGCGCTATATACCAATCTAGGTGAGATATGATGCTATATACACAACATGGCGCTATATACCAATCTAAGTGAGATATGATGCTATATACACAACATGGCACTATATACCAATCTAGGTGAGATATGGTGTTATATACACAACATGGCGCTATATACCAATCTAGGTGAGATATGATGCTATATACACAACATGGCGCTATATACCAATCTAGGTGAGATATGGTGCTAGATACACACATTCTGTCATGGTGGTAGTGATTATCAATTTTTTTTTAGAGAGAGAACAGTGAAGTTCTAAGAGGTTAAGTCATTTGTCCAAGTCACATAGCTACTGAATTGCAGATTTAGAATTCAAACTCCAAGGCCCACATTCTCATCCTTCTCACGTGTGACAGAATGTATGGGCCTGTGACAGTGAGTGGCAGGAATGTCCTACTTTTATTGGGGCCAACTTTGTGTAAGAGTTGAAGGAATCCAGGTTTGGGAGCAGTCAATGGATGCACTGAACTGAGAAGAAACAGGCCCGAGGACAGCAGCCAGCTTATCACTCACGCCTCCCACTGCCAGCTCCTATGCACTGGCTTCTTTCTCAGGTGTGAAGAGGGGCTGCTTTCCTGCCTGAGTATCTGCCCTCTGAAGCTTCGCTTAGAATTGCTGGTTCTTCATTTCCCCTGGCAATTTGGCTATGAGGAGCTTGGACCTTAAGACAGAGGGAGCAAGCCAAAGAGAGAGAGAGGCTAGGTCCTTCTTATGGTGTGAGGATGTACACGTGCTCTCTAACGACATGTGTGTGCAGCTATGTAAGGGTATATAGGGCTGTGGGGAGAGAAACAGTGCACTGAATTTAAAAAATAAAGAAGAGAGCCGGGCGTGGTGGCGCACGCTTGTAATCCCCGCGCTTGGGAGGCTGAGACAGGAGGATCGCGCAGGTTCGAAGCCAGCCTCAGCTACTTAGTGAGGCTTTCAGCAATTTAGTGAGACCCTATTTCCAAATAAAATATATAAAAGGTCTGGGAGTATAGCCCGGAGGTAGAAAGCCTCTGAGTTCCATCTCCAGTACCACCAAAAAAATAAATAAATAAAAAAATTAAAAATAAAGAAGAAATTTGTATAAACTTTTAGGGTGAGAAAATTGGCTATTTGTATGTAGGTCAGTGGTTTTCAAATTTTAGTACACAATATATTCCCCTGGAGAGTCTGTTAAGACGTTGACTCCTAGGCTCTCTCAGAGATCGTGATTCCACGTGCCAGGGGTGATGGCCAGAAATTTGCTCATTAACAAGCATCCTGAGGATTCTGAGCAGGTGGTACAGGAACCATGGTACTCTGAGAAACTTCAGTCTAGAAACCAAACATTTTTTTCTTCCTTGTTTATAGAGGAATTTCACTCCTAGAACTGTATTACAAGAAAATACTGTAAAATATCACATTGACTTTAGACTTAAAGAGGGCTCCAGGTCGCTGTTTATACTGGCAAAAACTTGGAATTATTTTAAATAGCCACCAATAGGACAGAGGTTAAGTAAATTACATAGTGTACCTGCTTGGTCCAATAGTAGTCAGACTTTTTGTGAGGTGCTTATATCCACATGAGAAAGTACGAATAAAAAAAGGTAACATTCAGTTATATACACAGAATGATTATATTGTAATAAAAGGAACAAACTAAAATATGCATTTTCAAATCTTGGAAGGAGCCAGGCATAGTGGTGCAGGCCTATAATTCTAGTACTTGGGAGGCTGAGGCAGAAGGATCATAGGTATGAGGCCGGCCTCAGCAATTTAGCAACATCTTGTTTCCAAATAAAACAATATCCAGGTGTGGTGGTGCTTACCTGTAATCCCAGTACTTGCGAGACTGCGACAGGAGGATCACAGGTTTGAGACCAAGCTCAGCAACTTAGCGAGACTCTCATCGACCTACCGAGACCCTGTTTTGAAAATTAAAATAAAATAGGGATGAGGGTGCAGCTCAGAGTTAGAATGCCTCTGGGTTCAATACCCAGTACCACAAAAACGATAAAATAAAATAATAAAAAAAAGACTGGGGATGTAGCTGAGAAGGAGAATGCCCCTGGGTTTTGCCCCCAGTACCACATACACAAAAAAGGCCGATGAATGGAAGGAAGGAAAGGAGGGAGGGAAGCAGGGAGGGAGGGACGAAGGATGGAGGGAGGGAGGCGAGAGAAAGAAAATAAATATTCAAGATGAAAAATGTATCTATGCTAAGTATGTACTGGCTTATTTATTTATTTATTTATTTATTTATTTATTTTGGTGGTACTGGGGTTCCTGGAAGCCCTTCTACCTCCGGGCTCCACTCCCAGACGTATTTTCTTATAGTTTTGAAACAGGGTCTCTTACACCAGCGCGGCTGGCTTCGAACCTGCGCGATCCTCCTGTCTCCGCCTCCCAAGCGCGGGGATCACAAGCGTGCGCCACCGCGCCCAGCTCGCTCGTACTGGCTTATTTTCTTTGTCATTATTCCCTAAACAATACAGTAGATAAACTACATAGCGTTTACATTGTGCTGCTATTATAAGTACCGGAGATTATTTAAGAGACACAGGAGGAAGTTACATAGGTTATAGGCAAATACTATGACATTCTACATAAGGGACCTGAACGTCCACAGATTTTTGGTCTCTGCAGAGGGGTCCTTGAACCAATCCTCCAGGGCTACCCAGGGATGAGTGTACACATCTTCTCCCCGTTTTTTTTTTTTTTTCTTTTCTTTGTGGTACTGGGGATGAAACCCGGGGGCATTCTGCCCCCAAGATACACCCCGGCCCTAGTTTTTATTCTTTATTTTGAAACAGGGGCTCACTAAGTTGCGGAGGGCCTCAGTAAGTAGCTGAGGCTGTCTGTGAACCCGGATCCTCCTGTCTCAGCCTCCTGAATGCTGGGATGACAAGCGTGCGCCACCACGCCCGGCTTCTCCTTTTTGTTTGAGATGTCCTTAGCCTCTGCCTCTGAGAGAAGCTATAAGCTACTGTTTCTTAGCCTCAGAGCCAAGGGAAGAGGGGTAAAATCCAGATGGCTGGCAGGCAAGGCTGAGCACAGGTGCAGGTGCCTGGGGCCAGCGCACAGTGTGTTAGTGGAATAAAGTGCTTCTGCCGGCGGCTTTGTGGGAAGCTGCTGCCCACCGTCCAGAGCCGGTCTTTGCTGGCCACTGCTGCCAAATGTTCACTATGTGGCTCTTCTCACTTGCTTAAAACATAGTGTTTATGCCAGCACTGTGACTACAGGGCTTCTGGGTACCTGCAGGTGCAAGCAAGACTGCTGAGATCTAAGTGGAATCTAAACTAATTGCTTTCTTAATAAGGATATAACAATAATAACATCTACCTATGAATTCAGCACCTCAAATACATTATCTTGATTACTTTTTCTAATAGCCCAGGATTGGGATTGAGATTGTAATTACACTGAGTTTTATTTTTTGTTGTTTTTGTTGGGTGTTTTGTATTTGTTTGTTTTTTGGGTTTTTTTTTTTTTTTTTTTTGGTGTTGGGGATCAAACCCAGGGTCATTGTACCTCTGAGATTATATCCCAATCCTGATGTTTTCTTTTTGAAATGAGGTCTCACTAAATTGCTGAGGGCCTTGCTCAGTTGCTGTGGCTGGCCCCAAACCAGCAATCCTCCTCTCAGCCTCCCGAGTACTGGAATTACAGGCCCATGCTACCATGCCCGGCTGTAATTATTCTGTTTAGCAGGTAAGAAAACTGAAGGTTAAAAAAAAAAAAAAAGGAAGCCGGGTATGGTGGCACATGCTTGTAATCCCAGTACTTGGGAGGCTGAGACAGGAGGATCGCACGTTCAAAGCCAGCCTCAGCAAATTAATGAGGCCCTCCGCAACTCAGTGAGATCCTGTTTCAAAATAAAGAATAAAAAATAGGGCTGGGGGTGAAGCTTAGAGGTAGAATGCACCTGAGCTCCATCCTCAGTACTGCAAAAAATAATAAAATCAGGCTGGGGGCATAGCTCCGAATGACCCTAGATTTAATCCCCAGTGCCACAAAAAATTTTTCTTTTTTTTTTTGGTGGTACTGGGGGTGGAACCCAGAGGCTTTCCACTTCCAGGCTACACTCCCAGACCTATTTTATATTTTATTTGGAAACAGGATCTCACTATGTTGCTGAGAGCCTCGCTAATTAGCTGAGGCTGGCTTCGAACCTGTGCGATCCTCCTGTCTCAGCCTCTCAAGAGCGGGGATTACAAGCGTGCGCCACCACGCCCGGCTCAAATCTTTAGCTTTGTTAAAGATTCGTATATTTCTAAAAGTATATTCTTAAAATATACTAAGCCAGGAATGGCGGTGCATACCTGTAATCTCAGTACTTGGGAGGCTGAGACAGTAGGATTGCTGGTTTGGAGCCAGCCACAGCAATTTAGCCAGGCTCTCGGCAACTTAGTGAGAGCCTATTAAAAAAAATAATAATTGCGATGTGAGACTACAAGACTATAATGCATCAATAAAAGTATTATAAAGCGGGGCATTGTGGCTTGCAATCTCTGTACTTGGGAGGCTGAGATAGGAGGATTGCAGGTTTGTGGCCAGCCTCAGCTACTTAGTGAGGCCCTCTGCAACTTAGTGAGACCTTCTTTCAAAATAAAGAATAAAAATAGGGCTGAGGGTGTAGCTCAGAGGTAGAATGGGTTCCATCCCCATTACCACACACACATACACACACATACCTCTTAAGGTGTGTGTGTTATTATTAAACTAATAATTGTAAAGTTCAAGATGCAAACCCAGCTAGTCCGACTCCAGAGGCTTCTTACTCTTAATCGTCTTTGCTGTGTTACACAAAAGACCCTCTAATGGAAGCTAAAAGGCTGAGAGCACCAGGCACGGTAGCGCCTGCCTGTCATCCCAGTACTTGGGAGGCTGAGACAGGAGGATCGCAGGTTTGAGGCCAGCCTTAGCAACTTAGCAAGACCCTCAGCCATTTAACAAGGCCCTCTTTCAAAATAAAAGAAATTAAAAAAAGGGCTGAGGGTGTAGCTTGGAGGTTCAATACCTAGTAGCACAGAGATAAAGTGCTGGCAGCAAGAGTGAAAGTCCTTCATGGCCATCATGAGAACTTTCTTAGTACACGCATCTGGCACTACCTGTAGCCATTGCGACAGGCTCATTTATTGGCCCAGCCGAAGTGTCCAGAGGCTGGCCATCAGATATAGGGCCACCCTAGTCCTGACCCCTAAAGATCAGCTGAAGGTTGGGAGCCTGATACTTCACCTCTCTCTCTGCAGGGAAATTCACCTGCATCGAGGTAAAGTTTCACCTGGAGCGGCAGATGGGCTACTATCTGATTCAGATGTATATCCCCAGCTTACTCATTGTCATCCTGTCCTGGGTCTCCTTCTGGATCAACATGGACGCTGCTCCTGCCCGTGTAGGCCTCGGTATCACCACGGTGCTCACCATGACAACCCAAAGCTCTGGTTCCCGGGCCTCTTTGCCTAAGGTGAATGTTTGCCATTCAAGATTCCCCTTTCCCATTTTTTTGAAGGGGAGTAAAAGGTTTATTGGAAGCAGCAGGGAATAAGGAAGATGGCTGAACACCCCAAAGGGCCTGTCGGGTCTCTGATGTCCAGCCGCTGCCTTCAGAACATTACTTGGGAGTAGCCCAAGCCTAATGCCTTCAATTACAGGCGGCTTTCTTCCAGAGTCCACGCCATCTGCCAGAAAGGGATGGGGAAAGTGGCAGAACACCACTTGGGCTGTCAGGTCTCTGATGTCCAGTAGCTGCCTTTAGCTCACTACCCAAGTGTGGCCCGAGCCAAGTGCCGTCAGTTGCAAACTACTTTCTCCCAGAGTCCACGCGACCTGCCAGAAAAGAGGTGCAGGTCACCCCTAGGGGCCCTGGTCAGCCTTGATGTCCAGCAGAGGCCTTCAGGTCACTACCTGAGAGCATCCCGGGCCACGTGCCCTCAGTTGCACTCTGCCTTCTCTCAGGGCTAACACGACCTGTGAGAGAGAGAACAGCTCCCAAAAAGGGGAGGGGGGTCCCAAGAGGGAAACACCCCCCTTTCCCATTTCATCCCATGCTCCCACTACCTCCTCCTCACTATTGACCTTGGATCTAAGGGTGAAATCCCAGTAAGCCTCTAATCCCAGTACCTGGGAGGCTGAGATATGATCAGCGCAGGTTCAAGGTCAGTTTCAGCAACCTACTGAGAGCCTCAGCAACTTATCGAGAATCTGTTTCAAAAAGAGAAGGTTGGGGTGCCCTGGGTTCAATCCCCAGTGTCATGAAAAAAAAAAGAATAGACATTCAACATTCCCTCTACTCCCACTACATTCTGCTAATGCCATTACTAGCAATGCCAGGGATGCTGCCTAGCTAGGGAATGAGGAGTGACAGTATCTTACTTACCTGGACTTTCTTCAGGAAATACTAGCATGCCAAAAGACCCTTAGTAAATAAAAAGTCCCACTCTCTCATGGTGCAAATGAGAATACAGCCCAGAGAGGTAAAATGACCTTCTCAGGGTCATATTCTGCCAGACACAACCAAAGAAGTATCAGGATTTGGAGCCAACTTCTATCCTATAACTATGTCAGTACTAAGATACTATTACAAAGGCTCCAGATATGGTGTCTATTCTTTGGGGATGAGAAAATTTTGAGGTAGCAAATAGCAATTAAAGGCAGCAGACTCTGGTCATCTGGGGCCTAGTGATGTTTTGATTACGCAGAAAGATTTGTGCTGATGGGACTGGGAACTGTTCTCCCTGCCTGGGAATTTCGAGGTCACCTCAAAGTCCTTACAGTCAGCAAGGCTCTGAGTAAAACCAGGAACGAGGCCATTCGTGTAGTCAATAAATATTTATTGAACATGTACAGTGTGCGAGGCACTGGACTTAGTCATGGAGAAATCATGAGAATCAAAAGCAACACAGGCCCTCGTGGATCTTGCAGTAAACATATTCGCTCTCGTTTTCATTTGGTGGGGACCAGGCGCTGTGATCTCTCATCTCTCAGTACGTGTTCCTAATAAGGCTCTTTTTTAAACTAGGGACTTAAGCAGGGGGAAGTCTGGAACATCCATAGTAAATTTATGAATTTGCTATATGGGAGAAGTAGTGGTTACATGTAGGGAATAAAAGTCAACCAAATTTGGGGTTAAATCCTAGCCTCATCATTTACCAATAGTGTAACCAGCCAGGCACGGTGGTGCACAACTGTAATCCCAGTGCTTGGGAGACTGAGATAGGAGGATCACAGGTTCGGAGCCAGCCTTGGGAATTTGGTGAGAACCTATTTCAAAATAAAAAGGGCTTGGAGATGTAGCTTGGAGGTAGAATACCCCTGGGTTTATTCTCCAGTACCAAAAACTGTGACCTTAGATAAATTCCTTAAGTTCTCAAGTGTCTTATTTGCTAGATAGGAATAAGAATGTTACCTCTTTGGTGCTTAGTGGCACATTCTTATAATTCCGGTACTTGGGAGGCTGAGACAGGAGGATGGAAGGTTCAAGACCAGCCTCAGCAATTTAATGAGATTATCAGCAACCTAGAAAGACCCCTATTTCAAAACAAACAAAAAAAATTTAAAGGCTGGAGATGTAGCTCAGAAGAAGAAAAAAAGGACTGTTATCTTTTTGTAGGGTTATTACAAAAAAATAAACATGCAGGACAGTGTTTGGTATATAACAAGTACTCAATACAACAATGTCAGCTATTATTATAGTTTTCAGTATCAGAGTTGAAAGTATTTAGTGATGGTTCTGGGACTGAACCAGCTAGTACTACCTCTGATTATTTTTTATTTGCTGGGCAAACTTTGAGGTTTTCCCAGCTCTATAGGGATAAACTGTGACAAGGCTTCGATGAGTATCAAATGTCCAAGTAGAAATTGGGGTCACTTTCTGCAAATATGTTTCCTAGATGGACAGGGTTACCGATGAGGCCCTTAAAACTAGGCCGGCCTTTAGGCAAGGGCCACAGATCCCAGGCTGGGCTATGGTGGCCATGTTATGGAGACAAGAGGCGGAAAGTAGTTCAGCCCAAAGAACCCTGCCCTAGTTTATTGCTTCTGCCGTGCGAAGAGATTCATCCCTAAGTCAGGGAGCTACTGCAATTTATGCCTTCTTCTTGCCAAAAGAACTTTCTTTTCTGGTCCCCTCCTGTGAGTGAGCACAATCCATCTGCTCCCAGGAACCACTTAGTTTCCTCATTTGGAAAATGGAGACTTTGTTGGAAGATTGTTTGCTTGCAACATTTGGTGCCTTCTTGTCAGATTTCAATGACGTTTTTTATGGCCTCATTGGCCAGTAAGTGAAACACCCAGGCATGTACCTCAAACCAAAGAGTCCCGTTAGCCAGCCCCACAGATCAAGGGGCTCAGTGAGGAAAAGAAAGAGCTTCTGCTCACTCTGGTTTGTTTGTTTGTTTGTTTTTGGTTGGTTGGTTGGTTGGTTTAGTTTGTTTTTATACTGCTTTACCTCTGAGCTACACCCCCAGCCCTATCTTTTTAAAAATTTATTATAATGTCTGGGCGTGGATGCATGCTTGTAATCTCAGCTCTTGGGAGGCTGAGACAGGAGGATTGCACAGGTTCAAAGCCAGCCTCAGCTACTTAGTGAGGCTCTCAGCAACCTAGTGAGACCCTGTTTCCAAATAAAATATAAAATAGGGCTGGGAGTATAGCCCAGAGATAGAAAAGCCCCTGGGTTCTACCCCTAGTACCACAAAAAAAATTTATTTATTATTATTGCTTTTTATATTATTGGTGGTACTAGAGATCAAACCCAGGAGGATTCTATCTCTGAGCTACAAGCTCAGTTCTTTTTTATTTTTTATATTTTTGAAACAGGCTCTCACAAAGATGCTGACACAGCACTCAAACCTGAAATCTGTCTCAGCGTCCAAAGTACTGAGATCACAGGCACATGCAACCCTGCCAACCTCCGGCTCCAGCTCTCTGTGGTTGTTGGTTTGGTTTTGGTTTTTGTTTGGGTACTGGGGATTGCACCCGGGGCATTCTACCATCCTGATATACCCTCTGCCCTTTTTATTTTGAAACAGGGTCTCACTAAGCTGCTGTGGCTGCCCTCGAACTTGTGATCCTCCTGTCTCAGCCTCCCAAGTACCAGGATTACAGGCATGCACCACCACACCCAGCTTTCTGCTTACTTTTAAGTTTATGTAACCTTAGGTTTGGTTGGAGACCCAAGGAAAGAGATGAGGCAAGCCAGGGATTTCTGAAAACCACACCAGTCCACTCCGGATGGAATAATGGTGTGTCCAGGATGAAAGTGGCAGAGGTTTGTTTTGTAGAGAAACTCAGCTAGGATGTCCATTCCTCATGCTCTTAGAAGACTATTCCTTTGCCCTTATGGGAGAAAAATACTGATAACTATCTCTTTGTCAGGCCCTTGGTATCCTATTGCAGGTGACTCAGAGCAAACAAGAAGGGAGAAATGGAAGTTCTGTCGGAGGCTGGCAGAGTAGCCCTAAATTTGCAGCCAGGAGGAAGGACTCAATTTTCTCTAAATCTGGAAATCTCCATGCCCATCAGCTCCAGGTAGTAGCAAGGAGGGCAGAGAGAGAGAAAATAGAAGCCAGCAGAGAAAAGAACGTTGCTAAACCATCCACTCATTCATTTATTAAAAAAAAAAATGTTTAAAAGCTGGGCATAACGGCATATGCTTGTAATCCCAGTACCTGTAAGGCTGAAACAGGAGGATCACAGGTTCACGGCCAACCTCAGTAACTTAGTGAAGCTCTCCACCACTTAAGGAGACCCTGCTTTAAAATAAAAAATATAAGCTGGGTGTGGTGGCGCACGCTTGTAATCCCCGCACTCGGGAGGCGGAGACGGGAGGATCGCTCAGGTTCGAAGGCAGCCTCACTGGCTTAAGAGACCCTGTTTCCAAATAAAAAATATAAAATAGGTCTGGGAGTGTAGCCCAGAGGTAGAAGGGTTTCCAGGAACCCCAGTACCACCAAATAAAATAAAATAAAATAAAATAAAATAAAATAAAATAAATATAATAGGGCTGGGGGTATAGCCCAGAGGTAGAATGCCCGTGGGTTCCATCCCCAGTAGAGCATGTACAAAAAAGTTTACTGTGTGTCAAGACTCAGCTGAACATTGAATAGAACGATGAACAATACAGACACAGTCGCTGCCATGGAAGGGCTCACAGTCTAGTGGAGGAAAATGGCCAGGTATGCGATGGACGCTAAGAAGGAAGAGGTAACCTAGGCACATCCAGCAGGATAACCAACACAGTCTGCGATGGTCAGGGAAGGCTTTCCAAAAGACGCAGTATCCTAAGCTGGGTGGCATGCCCACAAGCCCAGTACTTGGGAGGCTCACATAGGCGGAGTGCGGGTTTGAGGCCAGCCTTAGCAATTTAGTGAGACTCTGTTTCCAAATAAAAAATCAAAAGGGCTGGGGGGCGTAGCTTGGAGATAGAATGCCCCTGGGTTCAAATACATAAGTAGAAGCGGAAAGATAAGTAAACTTTATCCAGGCGAAGAAGAGATTAGGGAAGAGAAGATTGCCTTTCTGGAAAACTACTGAAATAGTTCACCGTGACAGTTCCTACATTCCAAGGGGCGCGATGAGGCTGCCGAGGCTAGGTATTATGGTAAGTGGAACACGGACCGTAGCACAGGGTAACGGAGAACCACCAAAGGGTTGTAAGCTGGGGAGTGAGATGCGCACATTCACATTTTGTAAACAAAACTCTGGCTGCTCTTTGGAGAACAGATTGGAAGCTGAGAGACCATTTAGGAAGCTGTTAGAATCCCTCAGAAGAGCAAGGATAGTAAATGGATGGATTCCTGATTTTTTTCTTTTTTGGTACTGGGGATTGAACCCAGAGGCATTCTACCTCCCAGATGTACCCTCCCAACCAGATTTTGTTTCTTCTTTGGAAACAGGGTCTCACTAAGTTTTGGGGGGGGGCCTCGCTAAGTTGCCAAGGCTGTCCTCAAACCTGTGATCCTCCTGTCTCTGCCTCCCAAGTACTGGGATCACAAGTGTGCACCACTACATCTAGCTCTAAGGTTTTTTTGAAAAGTACTTATCATTAATAAGACTTTCTTACTGGTATTTAAGGCATCATTTCCTTTGATGGTCCAAAGCCCTTCATGATCCTCCTTTGTCATTAAGTCATCATTGATCTTCAACTTGACATCCCTGGGGACACAGCCAGACTGGGAGATGGAGAATAAAATAGGGTGCCTTCTTAGTAGGTGACAAAGTAGGGACACTAAGGGATACCTAGTCAGGTTGCCACCACCCTTTCAGTGGAATTGCCCTAAAAGCAGTAGAGCAAGGGTTCTCAGCCTCAGCACTAGTGCCATCTGGGGCAGATAATTCTTTGGGGGAGTATGAGGGATTTGGGGGTATAGAGAGGAAGGAGGGAAGAGCTGTGCATGTAGGATATTTAGCTGCATCCCTGACCTCTACTCATTAGATGTCAGTAGCCACCACCATCCCAAAGTTGTATAACCAAGAAGGTCTTCAAACAAATGCCAAATGACCCTGAGGGTCAATTAAAGTTTTTCCCAGTTAAGAACCCCCAGGGCTGTAACTCAGTGGTAGGTCATCTGCCTAGCATTGGCAAGTCCCTGGGTTCAATCCCCAACACTGAAAATAAATAAATAAAAATAAATAAATAAATAAATAAATAAATAAATGGTAGGACTTGGAATAGTGACACATACCTGTAATCCCAATACTTGGGAGGCTAAGACAGAAGGATTGCAGATTCAAGGCCAGCCTCAGAAATTTAGTGAGGCCCTGTTTCAAAATAGAAAGTTAAACAGGGCTGGGGATGTATCTCAGAGGTAGAATACCCCCTGGGTTTAATCCCCAGTACCACAATAAAATAAAATAAAATAATAATTGTAGAGAATTATCCAGTGAGGCCTTCTCCTTACCTGGGATTTACAGCACCCTTGCTACCCAACATAGCAAAATCAAATGAAGGAAATCACACGTCACAAATCCCACAGCTGCTGGGGAAACTTGTGGGGTGAGCTCACTACTAGGTAGTGAGTCAATCTGGTTAAGGAGGTCAAAGGATCTCATAAAATTGAGCTCTGTAAGGCTTCCCCTGGCCCCACTCAGCTGCAACCCTGTTCCAGGAGGAGTCAGTGTTCAACTTTTCCAAATGTAGGAGGAGGGGAAAGTACTTAGGGGCTGCTAAGGCAGGTGGAGAGCACCAGGGACTAGAGAGGTGGCTGCCAACGACACCTTGCAACTAGTGAAGCGTCCTGATGGGGGTGAGTGGTGCTCCCTTGGGATCCTGCCCTGTTTTCCTGTCCAGGGTGAGAGATGAGGCCCCAGCTCACTGCTGAGCTGCAGGGACTCTTGCAAAGAGCAGTAAAAGCCATGGGGTCAAGGGAAGATGGGTAGACGAGGGAAAGGAAGAATTCCTCGTCTGTGAGTGAGGCCGCAGCCTAGGTAAGTATCAGAGACCTGGACCCTCCAAAGTGCTAGTGCCACCTTCTCACTGGGTAATCTTTGCTAAGACCCCACCCCCCCGAGCCTTAAGCTCCTCACAGGTGTCACGTGGGGATCGCCAACCTTGCCCAATCACCAACATGGCCGTGAGGACCCAAGAGGACAACAGGGCAAACGAATGCAGTGCTCATGATTTTTGCTGTTTATTGAAAGAAAAGAATCAGAAGAAGATGAGAGTGACGACAGTAATAAGAAGCAGAAGCAGAAATTCAGTAAGAAGAAAGTAAGAAAGGAAGAGAAGTATAGGGAGAGAAGGCAGATGGAAGTGGAGGGTGGAGAGTGCAGAGAAGTGAAGGATGATGGGCAAGCCGATCTCTTTGGCATGGGCCTTCAGCCAGTGGGACAAATTGTGAAGCGCTTCTTTAAAAATCAGTAGAAGTTCAGGATAAAAGTGAAGAACCGCAGGCAATTGATACGGGCTGGAAATCCACTGGATAGGCCCTGGGAGGACTCCGAGAAGGCTGATTGCCCCGTTCATGGCTGTCACAGGTGTCCTACGTGAAGGCAATTGACATCTGGATGGCTGTGTGCCTGCTCTTCGTGTTCGCCGCCCTACTGGAGTATGCTGCTGTCAATTTTGTCTCCCGTCAGCATAAGGAATTCATGCGACTTCGCAGAAGGCAGAGGCGCCAACGTATGGTGAGTACAACTAGGGAGGGGCCCACTTCCTTTTTCCTTTGGAGTCCTTCCTCCCTGCTACTCCTCCCACAAACCAAGACAGACCTAGGGAGGACAGACTGCACAAGCAATCGGGATCCCTGGATTTTTGATGCAGGCCAATCACGTGAAACTAAGCTCTTTAACCCTTTTTCTTCTGTTCCCTGATCTATCCAATGGGAAATTAACCTCTATAAGGTAGTATAGTAGAGTAATCGATTAAGGGCCTGGGCACAACACCTGGCACACAGGAAGCACTGAAAATATTTTCGCCAGTATTACAACCATCTCAAGTCAGTGCATATGGCATTGCTTAAAAAAAATAGCAATGGTTGCTCCTGGCTCTCCTTGCACTCAAAAGGAAGAGACCCCACACTAACTGGTGGTTAAGAATTTGAGAGTCAGACGCTGGTGCCTTCCTAGGGAAGCACTATAAGAGAGGGTCCCAGTAACTAAGCTGGAATTAAAAGACCACTACTTGCCTCTTCTGGTTGTTGGATTTCTTCTTGATCTTCATTGGGCACGTCAGAGTTGTTGGGCTTGAGCTGTTCTTCTCCCTCACTCTTGTGTGTTAACCCCATTTCTTCTCCAGTAGAGTGATCACCTAGGGAAATATAAAAGGAAGCTTGTCGTCATGACAACAGAGGCAGTTTACCCTCCATTGCCCAGACATAGGTGCTAGGTATGTTGTCATGACAACAGAGGTGCCTGGGCTACCCTTACAGAAGCAAGCCTCCTATTATGAGCAAAGTGGAAAGCCTACGCTGAACTACATAGTGGTTGCTTAATCTTCAGAGACACGGGGTTCTGCTCTGCCTTCTGCCTAATCCCGAGGCTGTACAACCACAGGGGCATGCCAGCATAATGACCTCTGGGGGACAGGAGGCGACTGCAATTGCCTAGGATGTGTGTGGTCCTGGGTTTGATCCCCATCGCAGGGGGAAAAAAATCCTGGCTCTAGTCAGTTTGAGCCACATCAAATTTTATCTATGAATCATGTCCCTTGCTAAGGTAGCTTTCTGCAGAGGGCAAGGCTCTGTTATCATTATCATTTGGGGATTTGTGACATTTACCAGTTCTCACCTCATTTTAGTCATTTATTTGGGCCCTGCGCGGCACGCCCTCTAGCGGACTCATCCACAACTGCATGTCCTTTTGTAGGACTCATTTTTCAAAAGCTCTAAAACCCTTTTCTTTTCCATATGGAGGGTTGGGGTAAAATATAGAATTGTCAGAGGGTGAAGAAAAAAGGATGCTCCATTTTCTAAGATAACTATCCCCACGCTTTCCTTATTTGGGTCAAACCTATTTACAAGTATCAAATTTTTAGCCTTATAGGGATTCACACAGACTTTGATGCCTTTGCAATGCCTACCTTGGAAAAGAAGAGCAGGCCACCAACCAGTCTAGGGTCCTTTTCCCAGATAAACTGCCTATGTGGATGTCTCCACTCTAAAAACTTCCACAGAGCAGCTCCAAGTTGACAGTAGTCCCACTTCCTTCCCTGCACTCACCCAGCCCCCAACAGCCCACAGCCCCCTCCTGCTCTTATATAGGTTGACTCTGAGCTCATAATGGAGTCTGCCATAACTGGTGCCCAATTATTACTAAGTTTTCACAGCAGCCTGGGGCTTGGGACTCTGGGGCATGCCTGAAAGTGGGCTGAGGCTTATTATGAATGTGAATAAAACCTGAAAACCTAACCGGGCCATTCATCAGGTCCCTTCTCAAGTCTCCTACAGGTATTGCCATTCCAGTGGAACTGTGGCAGGAATCGTAGGGGCGCCAAGCAGGCTGAACTGCATGATGGGAGAGTTCATCCTTTATTAGCACCTCCCCGGGCCCTACTGTTCCAGCAGAAATCTTCAGTCTGAGAAGGAGACCTATGCGGGGGGGAGAGTCCTTCCGCTTTTCAAGAAGCCCTTAGCCAAGAGTAAGATAGGCGTGAATTCTAAGATCCAGACAGCTGTTAACCGAGCCCAGGCTTAATTCTTTGCTTCCCTAATCTCTCCTCAACCATCCGTCTCTACTATGCAGTGGTCTCCTTCCACGATGTTATCTAAAAGGGTTCAGTCCCCCCCCCCCGCCGTGCTTTATCTTCTCAGCTGGCTTATACTATTTAGAGGGGAGGGAGAAGCTCTCTTTTGCCCACGTCAGCAGGCCCTAGCACCAGGCTATGAACACAGGCAGCCGTGTGATACAGCCCACCAACTTTTTCAGTCTGATTGGTAAGGGCTCTTTGTCACAGTGGACAAAGAGAATGCCTCGCTGTTATCAAGACAACAACTTGGGAGCTGAAAGAAGTATCAAAATACGGCCACACCCTCTCAGGAGCTCCATCCCAGAGCCCTGCTCACATTTCTCCCACATCTGCCATCTCTTTTCTTCCTGCCTCTCTCACATCAATACTCAGCACTCTTTCCCATCCGCATGCTTCAGCTTCTACTTTGTGTCTTCTCTCCCCAGTTGGTTCTGGAAGATCTTCTCTCTGCAGCTTCTCAGCCCTCTTCCTCTATGGCAATCTAGGGGAAACAGAGGTCTATTTCAACAGCCATGGAAGTCATAAAGTGATATTTAAGGCTCCACTGTCCCTACCTAACACACACACACACACACACACACACACACACACACACACACACCTCAAAATTTGACCTATATAAGTAAGATCCGAATCCAGGCTTCCTCACCCATAGATCTCAAGCCACACATCTTTGGCCCCTCCAGCTACAAGAGACACCTATTAAAATCAAAAGGAGCCTAAAGCTGCTTACTATAGAAGCCATATTTTCTCTCTTGTATGAAATGGCTTTTTCTAGCCTGGGAAATCTTTCCAAATAATTTCCTTTAGAGTGACTGTGACTGGAAGAAAGAGGAAATAATTAGATAGATCTATAGAAACAGAAATAACAGCTAGATCCAAACCTCCCCTGTAGGAAGAGTGTGGATATGAATTAGAGAGTACAGACGAGGTGAGCCCAGGTCCTTGGTGAAAGAAATGATGAGAGTAACTTTGAGCACAGAACCAGGCCACCCTACTTACTACAAGTATTCAGGGCAGAAGTATAGCCTCAATAGTCAATTGCCTCTGGCCTACCCACAAAGACCCTAACAAATCAAAGGTAGTGCAGCAAAGCTCTCAGGTGGGCAGGCTTAGTTTTTTTTTTTTTACGTACTAGGGATGGTACCCAGGGACCTCCTACCTCCAAGCTGTACACCCAGCCATTTTTATTTTTTATTTTGAAACAGGGTCTCGCTAAGTTGCTGAGGCTGGCTTGGAGCCTGTAATCCTCCTGTGTCAGCCTCCCAAGTATTGGGATGACAGGCGTGTGCTACAGTGGCCGGCTTAGATCCCTTCCAATTCCAAAATCGCTACTGCCTTTCTAGAGGCCAAAGAGCAGCAGGCCATTGTGCAGGGTGGGGCAGCATGGAATCATTTTTTTCCTGCCAAGTACTTTGTAACTGAATGAGAGTCTCTTCTGAGTAGATTCTTCGGTTTGAGACCTTGAAAGGATGCTGGCTGTACCAGAACAAAAATCCATTCCTTCCCTATATTCTGAATCCTATGGCTCATCAGTCCATTCATTCATTTAACAGGTAACTACTGAGTGCCTATCGGGTTCCAAGCACAGGAATGGGCACTGAACAAGGGATACAGAAGTATACAAGACCAATGCCATGCCTACCAGCAGGCCTGCTCTCATGACAAGTCAGCCTCTGATGATGTATAATGAAGAGTTACTAAGAACCTGGGCATGGTGGCTCACGCCTATAATCCCACTACTTGGGAGACTGAGACAGGAGGATTGTAGGTTCAAGAGCAGCTTCAGCAACTTAGTGAGATTCTCAGCAACCTAGCAAGACCCTGTTTCAAAATAAAAAGGGTTGGGGGTGTAGGTTGGAGGTAGAACATCCCTGGGTTCAATCCCCAGTGAAACACACACACATGCAAGCTGGGCATGATGGCGCACACTTGTAATCCCAGCATTTGGGAGGCTGAGACTGGAGGATCGCGGTTCACGGACAGCCTCAGGTACTTAGTGAGGCCCTATGCAACTCTGTGAGACCTGGTTTCAAAACAAAGAATTAAAAATAGGGCAGGGGGTATAGCTTGGAGGTCGAATGCCCTTGGTTCCATCTCCAGACCTGCAAAACACACACACACACACACACACACACACACACACACACACACACACTATCACTGCACAAAGTATTTGAAATCTGATCTGTGTTTTTTATATTTATGTCATACCCATACAATATACACTTATCTTGGTCTTAAAATGTATACTGACCTCCTCAGGTAGCTAACCTCAGGTGTCTAACGCTTACTGATTTGCCTTTGGACTTCCCCAATTTTAGCACTGAAGGACCTGAGTCTCAGGAACCTTCAGTTCTGGACACACCTGGAGAGTAGTCAGCACCATCCTACAAGGAGGTGTTTTACCTCAGGTGACTTCTTACAGCTGAAGCTTTTACTTCAAAACCTTCAATACCTTTTAAAGTCACAACCATCTTTGAAGGACATACTTCTTAAGTCAGCCCTTTTGAAGTAGCTAAAATTAGGCTGGTTTAGGTCTAATATACAATAAGAGTAAATAGATTCTGCATGGGGGCCTGAGGGCCTCAGAGGTAAGTAAAACGCTATTGATCACTTAGGGGTTTTGATTCATTCTCTCTCATCTCCACAACTTTTACCGCTATCATTCTGTCCCTATTTCCTGGCTCCCAGCTGTGTTGCAGCGAATTAAGGTTGTCAGCTGACTACTGGATCAATAGACTTTCTGCAGTCAGCCACATTACTTAGTACTTATATAAACTTTACTGCCCCGCTGTAAAGTGTTTATAATTATGCATATATTAGATATGAATGGAATGTGCACTGGGTAATAAATGTTACCCTAGATGTCCTGATCCCTACGTCAAATGCACTGATGTGGAGAGAAGTACACAGTGATCAGCTTCACGCTGCTTTGAGTAACCCATTAAGTTATTTAAAACTTTTGGAATTTTCAGCTGTATGTCAAGATAATTTTTAAAACATACTGTATGCTGGGCGTGGTGGCGCACGCTTGTAATCCCAGCATTCGGGAGGCTGAGACTGGAGGATCTTGGTTTGTGGACAGCCTCAGCAACTTAGTGAGGCCCTCCGCAACTCAGTGAGACCTGGTTTCAAAATAAAGAATAAAAAATAGGGCAGGGGTTGTAGCTCGGAGGTTGAATGCCCCTGGGTTCCATCCCCAGACCCGCCAAAAAAAAAAAAAAAAAGATACTGTATATAAGGAGAACCAATTCTGAAACTTTTGAAATTCATTAATTGCATCAAGTCTAAATAGCTCAGCTTCACTATCCGATAGCTTTGTTGTTCTTGACAATGAGCTGTTCCTCTTATACTGGTTAGCCCTTCGCTGGCTTTTAAATGGCTCTAAGTTATGCAATGCATTTAAAAAAAAAAGCATCTCGGAGCTTATCTGTAAATGGAATCATAATATATACCATATGTACCACATAGAGCTGCTTAATATACACCTGTTTCATGTGTAGTTTTATGGTTATCAAAAAGCATGGGCCTTGGACGGGCATGGTGGCGCATGCTTGTAATCCCAGCATTTGGGAGGCTGAGACCGGAGAATCGCGGTTCGCGGACAGCCTCAACAACTTGTGAGGCCCTCTGCAACTCAGTGAGACCGTTTCAAAATAAGAATAAAAAATAGGGCAGGAGGTGTAGCTTGGAGGTCAAATGCCTCTGGGTTCCATCCCCAGACCCGCAAAAAAAAAAAAAAAAAAAAAAAGCACGGGCCTAGCCAGGCATGATGGCACATGCTTGCTGTAATCCCAGAATTTGGGAGGCTAAGACTGGAGGATCGTGGTTCGCGGACAGCCTCAGCTACTTAGTAACACCCTCCACAACTTAGTTAGACACTTGATTCAAAATAAAGAATAAAAAAATAGGGCTGGGGGTGTAGATCAGAGGTAGAATGTCCCTAGGTTTAATCCCCAATGCCACACACACAAAAAAAATTTTTTTAATAATTTTTTTTAAAAAGCATGGGCCTGGCCAGGCGTGGTGGCGCACGCTTGTAATCCCCGCGCTTGGGAGGCTGAGACAGGAGGATCGCACAGGTTCAAAGCCAGTCTCAGCTACTTATTGAGGCTCTCGGCAACTTAGTGAAACCCTGTTTCCAAATAAAATAGAAAACAGGTCTGGGAGTATAGCTCGGAGGTAGAAAGCCTCTGGGTCCCACCCCTAGTACCATCAAAACAAACAAACAAAAAAAAAGCATGGGCCTGTGTACCCAGCCACCTTACCTATACTGCACCATCTGTGAGAATTCATGTATCCCCCTACCTAAGAGCCTTGACCTCAAACTCTGCCTTTCTTCCTTGTCATTCCAGGAGGAAGATATCATAAGAGAAAGCCGCTTTTATTTCCGTGGCTATGGTCTGGGCCACTGTCTGCAGGGAAGGGATGGAGGCCCAGTGGAAGGACCTAGCATTTATACTCCCCAAACTCCAGCTCCTCTCCTAAAAGAGGGAGAAGCCGTGCGGAAACTCTACGTGGACCGAGCCAAGAGAATCGACACCATCTCCCGGGCTGTCTTCCCTTTTACTTTTCTCATCTTTAATATCTTTTACTGGGTTGTCTATAAAGTGCTACGGTCAGAAGACATCCACCAGGCACTGTGAATAGGGTGGTGGCTATACCGTCCAGCTGCTGTCTTCCTGCTTCCTCCTGGATGGACTTCTCCCCTCCATCTCACTCCATCAGGGGCTTGGACAGTCCCTTCCCAACCTCCCGCTAAGGACTGGTAGTTGAATACCAGTATACCAGTCCCAAAGCCCCATGGACCTATACACTGCATGGTGCCAATGGTGGCTGTACTTATAAAGACGGCTCATCTACTCTAATCCAGATTTTCTCCATAATCTCCCATTTCTCATGAGACTACAGTTTGGCCACATTCCTGGGGCCAATATGCTAGGGCGCCTCTGTTTCCCACTACTCTAGTGTAGAATATCCAGGCCACTGCTAATAGTTTCTGGTGTTTGTCATCTTAAGGTGTAGCACTCCTCACTCTGCCACCTCCCACCCCAAGCCTGGCCTTGATTCAGCCCTCTGTCCCTCAGGCTACAAGCTCAACTAAGGAGTCTTTCTCACACACAAGCACTGCCCTGCATGACCCAGTCAGGTTTCCTCGCAGTGAGAGGAAGGCAAAGGCACAGGTTTCCCTCCTCTATCAGGGATGGGAAAGTCAGAGGTTCCCTGGACTGAGGAACTGTGAGCATTGGCCATACGACCCAACAAGAGAGGTGTTCAGGTCTCTTGGGAGGCCTAACACCGTCAAAATTGGGCCAGGAACCTTGGACCCTCAGAAAAAGACTCCCCTTTCCAGATCCACTTGAACTTCCTGGTCTCAGAAATATTTGTTTTATCCCCTAACTAGCAACGTGGCAGGGGTTGTTAGGCTGCTGGGTAGCATGAAAAGAGAAAAAGGCTTATTCTTTAAGAAAGTGGCTTTCCAATGTCAGGAGACACGAGAAAAGGGGATCAAAGGTAGTAGAAGCCAGGAGGACTGAATACAGAAGCTGTCCTCAAAAAGCCTGCTGTTGAATGGGTCTTTTGCTTCTTCTTTTTGATCTTTAAGTCTCTTTACTTTCCAAGACCCCTGCTGACAGCTTACTCCTCCACCTCCTTCTCCTAAGCGATGAATGGTGCCATGCAACTTTGTTTAGCATAGACTGGGCTTCAAAATCCCTTGGGTGGAACTGGGCATATAGAGGACCCGTATCCTGGACAAACATTGACCCAGCTAACCTCAGGGTAGTTGTATAAATTCGAGGGCCATAATCAAGATTGCTTCTTCATCCTTCTCTTGCTTCCCTTTCTCTTTCTAGAGTAAGGAGAAGTGAGGTACAACAGTCAGTTAAAGCTACCAGAAGTGCCAAAGAGGCTCGATGTGGGATGTTTCAGCTCTAACATACCACTGAGACACAAGGCAGCGTGGGCCAGGTACACTGAGACCTTTCAAGTGACCCAACTATGAGGAACAGAAGTGAGAGAGGAAAGGTTAAAGTGTGCAGCTACCAGCTGGAAGAGGTGATTCAAATAATCTCTTAGACATCTTGTCCTTTTCTCTGAACCTAGAATAATTATATAAGTCCAATCTCCCTCTCCCCCACCTCTCTCTCTCTCCCTCTCTCTATTTCTCCCTCTCTCTTTCTTCCCTCCCTGCCTCTTTCCACATGGTGTTCCAAATTGTAAGTCAATAAACCTAATGGCCAAAGTATATCCTAAAATCAAACCAAAAGCTCAGCTTTCTTTCTCTTTTTCTATTGACTTTGTCCGTTCTTTCCTGTTCACTAAGATATTTCTCAAGCCGGGTGTGGTGGCGCATGCTTGTAACCCCAGTACTTGGGAGGCGGAGACAGGAAGATCACAGGTTCGAAGCCAGCCTCAGCTAGTGAGATCCTTCACAATTTAGTGAGACCCTGTTTCAAAAATAAGGAATAAACAATAGGGCTGGAAGTATAGTTTGGAGGTGGAACACCCCTGGGTTCAATCCCCACTACCACACGCACACACAAAAAGATACTTCTATTGTTGGTCTCCGTGTGTGTGTGTGTGTGTGTGTGTGTGTGGTACCGAGGATTAAGCCTGGGAGCATTCCACCTCCAAGCTACACCCCCAGCCCTTTTATATTTTGAAACAGGGTCTTGCTTCATTGCTGAGGCTGACCTCAAACCCACAACCCTCCTGTCTCAGCCTCCCAAATAGTGGGGATATCAGTGTGAGCCCCCATGCAGCACTGATCTATCTCTTGATTGTGAAGAGAGCATTCTAGGTTGACTATCGTAGCTTTTCTTGAAATCGTTTTTATTGGTAATATTATCGCTGTGATGGCAAGAAGACTCAAAATTTTAAAACTAGCTAAAGGGAGATCGCATTGAGAAGGGCCCCTGTTTTCCCTTTCTGCCCAGGTAGTGCCAATCAATAAGAGGCCACAAGCAATACCCCTTTGAAAGGAGCAGAGAGTATCTCTTTGATACTCTCCATGGTGGGGCTGGGGTGTCAGGCTGCTGCAGCCCGAAGGCGGGGGTGGCGGGGTGGACTATGGAGATGAGCTTATTACACAGAGCTCTGCTTGTTGTAGATCTTGTCCAGATGGGCCAACTGCACAAATCTGCCCTGTTGGAAGTCTCAAGAACAATGCCCCGGAGACAGCTAGTGCACTGAGCAATAGAGCCTGCCCAACTGGGACCCAGATTAGGGCATCAGCTGGTGCTGGGAGCCAGAGGAGCCAAAGTACCAACATAATAGCCCAAAGGAGCGCACAGAGCTACTCAGAGGCAGAGCCAGGTGGAAGGTACTATCCTTCCCACTGAGGCGCCTAAACTGAGAAGGGGGATGCATAGCGTCAGAATCAGGGGCAAATGGCATTCGTTTTCCTTACTCTTCGCGTATGTACGGGGGTTGGGGGGCTAGGATTCACTGAGAGTGACCGGCTTCTAGCGATCCATTCAGTCGCGGAGTTCATAAGCTTAGACCCTTCTTACCACAGTGAGCTAGCAGGAGGCGAGGAAAGTGGCTCATTTGGAGTTCGCTTCCATTTTCCATCAGTCTTGGAGTACTCCGCCCCTCCAGAGACCCACACTACTTTCTGCCTGGATCACATGTGAAGTGATTTTGAAATTTAAGACATTTTGAAAGGGGGGAAAAAAACATCCTACATAAATAAAGCGTTTTGGGTGTTTTCATGAACCCATTGTTAACATTTAATGCTAGTTAAATATTTTATACAGATACTTTTCTGGAGAAAGGGCTTTATGCATTCAGTTGTTGTTAAGGCTACCAGCACCTCTATCCCCTCAGCTTGCTCTGCTCGTTGAAAAACCGGTGGTCTGTATTCTTTCCCTCTAATCCAGTAGTAGTAGGGCCTCTTGCTCTGTCAGAATTTACAGGCAAAGCAAAAGAGCTCCCTATGCGGAAGGAGGGCAGTGAATCAAATGTATTCCTTTGCCTTTCTCCCACAAGGTTTTTCCCCCACCTATCACCAAAGAACAAGCACTCTTCTCTTTGTTTGTTTGTTTATTTATTTATTTGGTGGTACTGGGGGTGGAACCCAGAAGCTTTCTACCTCCAGGATATACTCACAGACCCATTTTATATTTTATTTGGAAACGGTCTCACTGAGTTGCTGAGAGTTTCACTAAGTGGCTGAGGCTGGCTTCGAACCTGCGCGATCCTCCTGTCTCAGCCCCCCAAGCGCTGGGATTACAAGCGTGCGCCGCCACGCCCGGCTGGCACTCTTCTGTTTGAAAGGTTGACTTGAACCTATTTTTTCTTTGCATTGAGTCATGCAAATACCCAGTGTGTGTCCAGAACATATCACCTCCTGGGAATTTTATATGCATCCTCACTTGTCCCTCCACTTTCAATTTACTATTATTAATATCATAACTATTCTTATTTCTTCATTTCCGGCTACCAAAATCTTAAATTGGACTTACTCTGCTGGGATTGATGATCTTCTTAGGCTGCTCTGTTGATGGCGAGAAATCAGCGGGGCAAGGGAAAGCCAGGTAGTATTATCACTGGTTCAGTGGAAGGAACGTAGAAGGTTTTTTTTTTTTTTCTTGGCACTGGAGACTGAACCCAGGGGCATTCTACCTCTAAACTACACCCCTAGCCCTTTATAATTTGAAAAGGGTCTCACTAAATTACTGAGAATCTCACTGGGTTGCTGAGGCTGGCCTCAAACCTTTGATCCTCCTATCTGAGCCTCCCTAATACTGGGATTACAGGTGTGTGCCACTGTGCCTGGCTAGGATAAGCTCTTTGAGGGTAGAGACTGTATCTTATATAACTCGTTATTGCCACGGAGCTCCTGGTATCTAGCAATACTCTGCGTGTGTACAGAATAAAAGCATGACTTCCCACTGGCCTTGTCATATGGCACATTCTGTTCATTGTCTTTCCATTATTTTATTGACCACAGGAAAATATTCCTGGAAGAAATCTTACAAAATCATACAGATTCCGCACACATGGACACACAGAGAAAGAATGAAGCTGGTCTTTGGGTAGAAAGAAAACAGTGTTTATGACAGGAAAACTTGATAAATTGCATCACCGAATAAAGAGTGATAATGCACTGATTAAACAGCAATAGTCCACCTACAAAGACTAGTGTCAAGGTGTGTTTCAAAAAACAGAAAACCCATCCGCAGACTAAAACTGGCTGTGGAACGCGAGTGTGTAGCGGGGATTTTGATACCACGACCATCCGCGTCCCCTGCCGCACACGTCCTTGCTGGACAGACGATCACCTCTGAAAGGATGGCGGCGAAGCTGTTCTTGGCAGCTTCACACTCGGCTCCATCACACTTCACAAGTGTGAGTGTTTACAGTCCACAAATGCAGGCTGGTGGCACTGGAACAGCTTGTTGGCAAATATCAGGCCGGGAAGGAGGACATCGGAGCCAAAGCACCCTCACAGACGGCCTCTCTGTGAAAGAATGACGAAGAAAGCGGGCTGCCATCGAGCCACCTGAAGAAGTCACGTGAGAAGCCGACTGCCCTTCGCCACCCCTCCAGAGTGGCTGCTTTTTATAGCCTCTGCTTTCACCAAGTGACTATAAAGCACTTGCTTTCTCTATCAGCCCACCCCGCCCCCCAAAAGAGCAAAGGGCAAATTCTTACCACCACCTACATCTAGGGAACATTTTACCTTACAGAGCTGGATCTAAAAAAAAAACATACATATTTTTATTTTCTTTCCTTTTTTTTAGTACTGGGGTTTGAACCCATTCCACCTCTGAGCTACAAACCCCAGCCCTATTTTATTTTTCTTTGGAAACAGGGCCTCGCTAAATTGTTGGGGGAGGAGACACTAAGTTGCTGAGGTGGCCTCAAGCATATGATCCTCCTGTCTCAGCCTCCCAAGTGCTAGGATTACAGACGTGTGCCGCCACGGCCCATGCTCACATATTTTCTGTTTTAATAGCTTCTATTTGTGACAGTGTGGTATTATGACAGTGTGGGGCCTCTGGTACCAGACAGTGCCTGGGTTTGAATTACAATTTCAGTACTTACTAGATAAGTTTCTTGGGAAATGACTTTCCCTCCTTCAGCCTCAGTTTCCTTCTATGAAGGGCCATTTGAAGTCTTGGAAAGATTCTGTACATAGTAACCCTCCCAAACCCATCCTTTAAAAGTTTCCAAATAAGCTGGGTGTTGGTGGCGCAAGCTTGTAATCCCAGCATTCGGGAGGCTGAGAAGGGAGGATCGCAGTTCGCAGACAGCCTCAGCTACTTAGTGAGGCCCTTTGCAATTCAGTGAGACTCTGTTTCAAAATAAAGAATAAAAAAAAAATAGGGCTGGGATTGTAGCTGGGAGGTAGAATGCCCCTGGGTTCCATCCTCAGTACTGCCAAAAATACAAAATAAAAGTTTCCAATTATGTGAAGAAATCATGAGAAAACACTGACTTTAAACACTGACTTTGTTATGATTAGATTCCACAGTCCCTATAAAAAGAGGGTAGCAAAATTTCTGACAAAAACTAGGCTAATATTACAGGTGCAAAACCAGTCATGCTGAGCTTCCACTCCAGATATTCATCACCAACTTATTTGTGAATATAGGAATCACATAATTTAATTAACTAACAAATTTGGTACTAGGGATTGAACCTAGGGGCATTCTACCTCCAAGGTACAACCCGTTTCCCTTTATTTGTGGTACTGGGGGTTGAACCCAGGAATGTTGCACCTCTAAGATATACCCCCAGGCCTAATTTTTTACTTTGAAACAAAGTCTCAGTTGCTGAGGCTAGCCTCAAACCTGCAATCCTACTCAATCTCCCTACTCAATCAATCTCAGCCTCCCAAGTGCTGACTGAGACTACAGTCACGGACTAGCACAGCCAGCTCCCCAGCCCCTTTGTTTACTTATTTAAAAACAAGGTCTTGCTCAGTTGCTGAGGATGACCTCAAACCTGTGATCCTCCTGTCTTTGCCTCCCAAATACTAGCATTACAAGCATGCTCCACTGCACCCAGCCTGAATTCCATAAATTTATTTTCTTTTAGCCTTTCCCTAGTAGAAATATAACCTGTTATTATCATTTGATTGGCATAAGCTTCAGAATAGTCCTTTAAGGAAGGAGATGATACAGTTTTGTTTTGTTAATATGGCATTATCGTTCTAGGAAATAAACTCTATTGATTTTTTTTTACTCTGACTTTAGAGTTGGCCCTGCCTGTCCTATCTCACTGGGATTTCAAATTCCAGGATTATGAGCCTTCTACACCTAAAACCACCAAATAGAGAACAATGAAATCACAGGAATTAATTTCATTCATTTCTATCTGCCACTTACATAGTCTCCCTCCCTAATATCCTGGTGGATTCAAAGCAGAAGAGAACTGAAACTAATGAATATATCTTTCAAGTGTCACCGATACCAAGTCTGATGTTTTGGTTTCTTTTTCAGTACTGGGGATGGAACCCAGGGGCAATCTACCTCCAAGCTACACTCCCAGCCCTATTTTTCTTATTCTTGATTTTGAAAAAGGGTCTCACTGAGTTGCAAAAGGGCCTCACTTAAGTAGCTGAGACTGTCAACAAACCACGATCCTCCTGTCTCAGCCTCTCAAGTACTGAGATTACAAGCGTGCAAGCACCACGCCTGGCCTGATGTCATTCTTCATCCAAGAGGCATCCAGTAGGATTTTAGATACAAAATAGTGTTTCTCCCCTTTGCCCTTCCTGTGGGCGGGGCTGGGAGGTGTGAATGGGGTGGATGTGCTCTGCCTCTCTGACATCTTTTGCTCTCCTAACCCCCTAGGACCTGAATCAGAAATGAAAAGAAACCAATACCCCAACATGAGATTCCGATCGCCTTTGGAAGCTTTCTTAGCTATCTTCTTGCTCAGCCCCCCCATGCCCCACCCCAGAGTATAGGGCAGCTTCTCTACATTAGGAAATCCAGTTCCTGTTCCTGTCATTCCTGGAGTTCCACCACCTTGCTTCACTTTTGATGGCCTATTTACATAAACAGCCTTTAAGACCTTCCCCACTCTGTCATTTAGCCTGTGCGTAGAAGGGAAAAAGTCTGGCATAAACTGGCATCAGCATCCATTCTCTGAGTCTGAGTTCCCAGTTTTATGGAGTCTACTCTGGAGATTGAGGCCCTTTATAGGCTCTAGTACCCTGAAAAGTCTTCCTCGCTTCCTCACTTTGCCCAGGTAAGGCAAAGACCTTCAGCAGGCATCTGAAGCCACGGGTTGGGTGATCAGTTTAAGGCAGGAGAAGGTCTCCATCTGCAGCCATGAGTCCCATGCTTGGAACAGTGGAGGTGGGTGATAAATGCCAGCCGCACTGCACATGGGGAAGTGTGTGCATTTGGCCATACTGTCAAATCACTGTGGATAAGAGGGCCAATGAGTAAGTTTTCCTGTGCGTTTGGATGAGGGAGCAGTGGGAGGAACCGTGGGGGACATAAATCCACAGATAACTGGGAGACAAGGGTCTATGGTAAGCAGAGGTTGGCATTCTCTGGGTTTTGATTTTTTTTTTTTTTTTTTTTTGGTGGTACTGGGGATTCTACCTCTGAGCTATATCCCCAGCCCTGTTTTATACTCTTTGTTTTGAAACATGGTCTCACTAAGTTGCAGAGGGCCTCACTAAGTAGTAGCTGAGGCTTTCCCAGCTGGGAATTACAAGCTGGGATTACAAGCGTGTGCCACCATGCCTGGCTCCTTTGTCTGATTTTGTTTGGCTTTGCTTACTCAGAAGGTCAGTGTTCTCTAATGGCTGGGATGTCGCTAAATGGGAAAGCTCTTGCCTATATTGGATCTGTTGGCATATGCCTGTAATCCCAGTACTTGAGAGGCTGAGACAGGAAGATCACAAGTTCAAGGACAGCCTTAGTAACTTAGCGAGACTGTTTAAAAATAAAAACAATTAAATTGGCTGGGGGGGCTCAAGAGATAGAATACCCCTGGGTTTATCCTCAATACCAAAAAAAAAAAAAACCACACCTACCTAGCATGTATAAAACCCCAGGTTTAAGCCAGGCATGGTGTCGCACACTTGTAATCCCAGAGTTTGGGAGGCTGAGACAGGAGGATCACGCAGGTTCGAAGCCAACCTCAGCTACTTAGTGAGGCCCTGTTTCCAAATAAAGTATAAAAATATGTCTGGGAGGATAGCCTGGAGGTAGATAAGCCCCTGGGTTCCACCCTCAGGAACACACACACACACACACACACACACACACACACACACACACAGTTTGATTCAGCACCACCAAAAAAGAAAAAAATAAAAGTCAGCATTCTTTCATGATTTCTTCTTCCCATCAAAGAAGACTTTTAAAGGCTTCTCTTTCCCTACGGGTATAAGATTAATCCTTTAGGTTGGCTTCCACCTACCAATATCTCCTCGTCTCCTTTGGGTTCAATCACAAATTTTTGTGCAGTACCTACCACAACATGCCAAGCACTGTACAAATAGAGGGGATACAGGTGAAGAAGAAACATCTCTTGTATTCAGGGGATTCGTATTCTGGACGAGGAGAGAAACTTGCACTAAATTGTTGGAGAAGAATAAAATGGTAAAAATGAACAAGTATTGCAGAAATACGTAAGAGGACGACTTGACCTGTTTACGGTCAAGTTGAAAAGAGGATATCACGAAAGGCTTCGTGAGACTAAGGCAATTAAGGGGTGACCTGAAACTGGGGCCAGTGACACAATGCACACCTGTAATTCCAGTATTTAGGAGACTGAGACAGGAGGATGGCAGGTTCTAGCCCAGCCTGCAGTAACTCAGTGATACCCTGTTTGAAAGCAAAAAGGGCTGGGGGTGTAGCTCAGAGGTAGAATGCCCCTAGGTTCAGCCTCCAGTACCACGAAAAAGTAACTCAAAGGAAAAGTAAGAAGAAAAGAAACACAAAGGATCAGGGAGGCAAAGAAGAAGGAAGATATGGGGACTAGGAGAGTTTTTTAAAAAGAGGTAAAGGAACAGATTTGCGTTTTGCAAAAAAAAAAATCTGACTGTACTGTAGAGAAGAAAACTGTAGGGAGACTAGAGGAGCTCATCAGGTGAAAATGATAGTATATTGGAAGGGGGGTAGTCGTGAGTTGCTATGGGAACAAAAAGTAAGACGATGTGGTCCTAGAGTTCAGGGAAGTAACATCTAAAGAGAGGAACAAAAGTGCGGCAGCCTTGGTGAGAAGCTTGAGGAGTGAACAGAATCTGGCACATTGACCTTTTGCTTTAGCCAAAACTGGTCTCCTTTTTACTAATTCTTTGGTCCTGTCCCGGAATGTCTTGTACCTTTTCTTCCTACACAAACCGCCTCTATCTTTCCGTGGTCCTCTCACAGCCCACTTATTACCGCTGCATCTAAACTCCTGCTCCGTGTTTGTCCCGCAGCATTTAAAGATCTATTTGGTGTTGCTACTGAGCTTTACACACATTCCCAAACTCTCCCTAAGACCCTTGACTGTACAAGCTGTCTTCTACAACTTCAGCATCGCCCAGGCTACTTAGCACAGTAATGGACACATAATGTACGCCCCGCGTGAGTGAGTTAATGCACAAGCAAGGCACTTGACTTTCTGTATTCCTCCTTTCGTCATCTACTATCTGTGCAGCTGACCCAAGGAAAGGGGTCTGCTTTCCCAAAAAGATTTCTACTAGTCGCGTCCAAAGACCTGCGATCTGGAATGGGCAGCTCCTTCCCACCGATCACCGCTGCCCGGGCCCTTGCCACTCCGCCTCTGCCACCACCTCCTATTGTTTCTTCTGTCTCCTGGTTGTCAGCCAGAATGAGAAAATGGTCTAGCTGTCCTCAGAGACTTACGCCAGCCTGGACGGCTCTGCAGTGCCATGAAGGGCCAGGACTTTTGTTTACAGCTGGGAGCCTGGTGAGGTGGTGAGCACAGCTGACAGCCCCACTGTGGGGCGAACATCAATCTTCCTCTGTCCTCTCAGCCAAGTTTCACAGACCAGCTCTATTGAAACTGGTTGTACCCGCCTGGGTCCCACTGACGCACCCCCCCCCAACTCTGGCCTGGGAGCAGCCGGGTGAATCTCGGCTTTGTACCTTTTGGGAACTGCTCTTGCTGTCTTCTCTGTTCTCACTTTCAAACCATTTTAACTCAACCGCAGGGCCTTGAAAGAATATGTCTCTTGAGGTCCCCACACCCCGCGAGAGTCCCACATCTTCAACCCTATCTGCTCGCTCCTGGCAGTGTATGGACACTCTCGTTTGCTCAGCCACGTGGTAAAAACGCAACAACAACAAAACAGAACGAAACCACAGTTCCAACGTACACTTTGTCGGACCTGCCTTTCAAAGCTGAACAGTCAGGTTCCATGTCTTTAAAAGTGTGTATGCGTGTGTGTGCATGCGCAAGTGTGCATCCCGGAGGGGACACGGCATCTTCTAAGAACACTGGTGAGGTCCACGAGGACCTCTCTCACAAATTCTGCTTCACGGCCCTCCCTTCTTAGCAGCTTTGCCCCCACTCCCCACAGCACTCACCTGGGGTGAATACGAAGCCCCATTACACTCCTAGGTATGTGGGGCTATCTCTTATCCCAGGTTCCCTTTATCTGTGCTTCTCTGCCTGCTGGCTTCCTCAACTTTCACCAATTAGCTGAGGCCTCTTTCTGCATTTTTAACCTCTGTCCACTCCTGAATGCCCGAGGGATATGAGACATTTTGTCCACTAACAGCAGTGCATTATAGTGAAAATTCTTAAAAGTCTGGTGGAGGGTCCTGCAGGCAGGAAGAAATTCTCCTGTGGAGACCTTCACAGAATTTGTGGTGAAGAGACTTTCTCAAGCTCAAATTTCCCCTTCTCAAATTTTTACATGATCCATCTCTATCAAAAGGTGTGAGCTGGGCTTGGTGGCAAACGCTTGGAATCCTAGCATTCGGGCGGCTGAAACAGGAGGATCACGGTTCGCAGACAGCCTCAGCTATTTAGTAAGCCCCTCCGCAACTTAGTGAGACCCTGTTTCAGCCGGGCGTGGTGGTACACGCTTGTAATCCCAGCATTCGGGAGGCTGAGACCTGAGGATCGCAGTTCGTGGCCAGCCTCAGCTACTTAGTGAGGTCCTCTGCAACTTAGTGAGACCCTGTTTCAAAATAAAGAATAAAAGCTGGGTGTGGTGGCGCATGCTTGTAATCCCCGCTCTTGGGAGGCTGAGACAGAAGGATCGCACGGGCTCGAAGCCAGCCTCAGCTACTTAGTGAGGCTCTCAGCAACTTAGTGAGACCCTGTTTCCATATAAAATATAAAAAAGGTCTGGGAGTATAGCCCAGAGGTAGAAAGCCCCTGGGTTCCACCCCAAGTACCACCAAAAAAAAAAAAAAAAGAATAAAAAACAGGGCAGGGGGTATAGCCCGGAGGTCAAATGCCCCTAGGTTCCATCCCCATACCCACAAAAAAGAAAAAAAGAGAGAGAGAGAGAGAGAGAGAGAGAGAGAGAGAGAGAGAGAGAGACCCTGTTTCAAAATAAAGAATAAAAAATAGGGCAGGAGTTGTACCTCGGAAGTCGAATGCACCTGGGTTCCATCCCCAGACTCCCCCTCAAAAAAAAAGGTGTATGTTTCACACAATCCTTTGGCTCATAAGTGTTCTTCTAAGGAGAAACCCCTTTCTGTTCTCTTCTCCAGGACTAACGAAGCACTTTTGTGTGTGTAGTTCTGGGGGGTGAACCTAGGGAAACTCTACCACTTAGCTACATCCTCAGCCCCTATTTTTTTTTTTCTTTTGCAGTACTGGAGATTGAACCCAGGGGCATTCTACCTCTGAGCTATACTCCCAGCCCTATTTTTAATCTATATTTTATTTTATTTTGCTGTACTAAAGATGGGAACTACACCCCCAGTCCTATTTTTATTCTTTATTATGAAACAAGGTATCCTAAGTTACAGAGGGTCTAAGTAGCTGAGGCTGGCTGTGAACCTGCGATCCTCCTGTCTCAGCCTCCTAAGTATTGGGATTACAAGCATGTGCCACCATGCCAGGATCTCCCCAGCCCTTTTTGATTTTTTTAAACTTTCAGCCAAGCACGGTGGTGCATGCCTATAATCTCAGAACTTGGGAGGCCAAGACATGTGGATTATAGGTTTAAGGCCAACCTGAGTAACTTAGCTTGACCTGGTTTCAAAAAAAATAGAATAGGGCTGGGACTATATCGCTTTGAGGTAGAATACCCCTGGGCTCAATCCCTAGTATCATAAAAAAATTGATTTTGAGATGATTTCAATAAGTTGCTGAGGATGGCCTTGAACTTGTGATCCTCCTGCTCCAGTTTCCTGAAAGCTAGGATTATATAGGTATGTACCACCATACCTGACTTGACGAAATACTTTTAACATTTTTTCCTCTTAAAAATATCGTAGAGTCAGGCCTGGTGACACATGCCTGCAATCCCAGTATTTGGGAGGCTGAGAAAAGATGATAGGGCAGAGAAAAATGATAGGCAGGTTTAAGGACAGCCTTAGCAATTTAGCAAGACTTCCAGAAACCTAGTAAGGCCCTATTTAATTTTTTTTTTTTTTTTTGCACTGGGGATGGAACGCAGGGGCCTTCTATCTCTGAGCTACACTCCCAAATCTATTTTTATATATTTGTTTGGAAACAGGATCTCACTAAATTTTTATTTTTTGTTTTATTTTTTGTTTTGATTTTGTTTTTGCAGTACTAGGGATGGAACCCAGAGGCATTCTACCTCCAGATTACACCCCCAGACCTATTTTATATTTAATTTGGAACCAGGGTCTCACTAAGTTGCTGAGAGCCTCACTAAGTAGCTGAGGCTGGCTTCGAACCTGTGTTATCCTCCTGTCTCAGCCTCCCAAGTGCTGGGATTACAAGCGTGAGCCATCACACCCGGCTAACCCTGTTTTAAAACAAATAATTTAAAAGGGGTGGAGCCGGGCGTGGTGGCACAGGGTTGTAATCCCAGTACTTGAAAGGCTGAGACAGGAGGATCAAACAGGTTCGAAGCCAGCCTCAGCTACTTAGTGAGGCTCTCAGCAACTTTAGTGAGACCCTGGTTCCAAATTAAATATAAAATAGATCTGTGAGTGTAGGCCGAAGGTAGAAATTCCCTGGGTTCCATCTCCAGTACCACAAAAAAATTAAAAAATAAAAAGGGATAGAGGTGTAGCTCAGAGGTAGGATGTCTCTGGGTTCAATCCCTAGTACTATAAAAAAGATAAAAAAAAGACAGCTAGGTATGGTAGAGCACACCTGTAATCCCAGTACTTGGGAGGGTGAGATGGGAGGATCAAAGGTTCAAGAACATTAAGTAGTGAGACCCTCATCAGCCTAGCAAGACCCTGTTTCAAAATAAAAATAAAATAGTGCTGGGAGGGTAGCTCAGAGGTAGAATGTCCTGAGGCTCAATCCCTAGTACCACACACACAAAATAAAATAAAATAAAATAAAATAAAAAGGACAGATATTTTAGTAAGGCACAGTAGCACATGCCTGTAATCCCAGCAACTCAGGAGGCTGAGGCAAGAGGATTGCAGGTTCAAGGCTAGCCCGGACAATTTAAGGCAACCTTGTTCCAAAATAAGCAATGAAAAAGTCTGGGGGTGCAGGTCAGTAGTAGCATGCCCCTGGGTTCCATCTCAAAAACAGTGATCATGGAAACATTCAAAAATATATAAAAGTTAGCCTGCTGTGGTGGCCCATGCCTATAATCCCAGTACTTAGGAGGCTAAGATAGGAGACTTGCAAGTTCAGGCCAGCATGGGCAACATAGCAAGACTCTGTTTCAAAATAAAAAATAAAAAGTCTGGGGATATAGCTCAGTGGTGGAATGTCCCTGGGCTCAATCTCCAGTATGGCAGTATGTACACACACGCGCGCGCGCGCACACACACACACACACACACACACACACACACACACGGAAAAGAGTACAATGAACTATCAAGCATTCATTACTAAGCTTTGAGAATCTTTTTTTGTGTGTGTATGTGGTACTGGGGACTAAACCCAGGGGCATGCTCCCTCCGAGCTACACCCTCATCCCTTTTTTATTCTTTATTTTGAAACAGGGTCTCACTAAGTTGTGGAGGGCCTCACTAAACTGCTGAAGCTGGCCGCGAACCCAAGTTCCTCCTATCTCAAACTCCCTAATGCTGGGATAACAAGCGCCACCACGCAGGGCTAAACTTTTGACAATTTAGATGCGGCACCTTAAATACCTTGACCTTTTTTTTAATAATATATGGCAGATGATATTTTTAAAAGTCACAGAATTTATTATTTCCAGTGAAATGGGGATCGTAGGCAAAGGTTATAAGCATAAGCAAATTTAACTCTGGGAAGTGGCTCAAAGCATCCTGTAGAGGCAAATCTCAGACTACAGGCATCATCAGCAAACTGGTAGAAATCAGTCTTGTCTTTGTTGTTTGATGTGTAATGCAAACAACTTAAAATGCTCATTCCAAGTGAAGTATACTGTACACAAAAAAACCCACAAATTTTAGTCCACTGCATGCTCAATTACTAACCCAAGAAGGGGGAAACAGGATAATGTGCAAGTCTGGGATCCCAAGGTCACCTAAGGACTTTATTGATTAGGTTCAGGTTCTTAGTGTATTAGATTATTTGAAATAACCTCTTTCTGTCAAATGGGTGGGTCTGTCAGGTAGTTGGTGTTAATTACAGGAGAAAAAGGATAATCTGAAACCAATAAAACACTCCCTTGGCTATTTCCAATTTTTGCTTTATCATGGAGTAAGAAGCTAGACTGATTCTGACTAGTTTCCTAGACCGGTTTTATATAATTCCTATGGAATGAGGTAGGTATAAACAGAAAACCATCCTCATTAGAAAAATGCATTTGCTTAGTCTTGAAATATTACTTTTCTTCCTTTTTTTTTTTTTTTTTTTTGGTGCTGGGGATTGAGTCCAGGAATGTTCTACCTGGGGATATGTGAGCCATACCCTCAGCCCTATTTTTTTTTTTTTTTGTGGTACTGGGGATGGAACCCAGGGGCTTTCTATCCCTGGGCTACACTCCCAGACCTACTTTTCATATTTATTTGGAAACAGGGTCTCACTAAGTTGCTAAGAGCTTCACAAAGTAGCTGAGGCTGGCTTCAAACCTGTATGATTCTCCTGTCTCCGCCTCCCAAGTGCACCACCACGCCCGGCTTTATTTTTTATTTTGAAACAGGATCTCACTAAGTTGCTAAGGCTGTACTTGAACCTACAATTCTCCTGTCTCAGTATTCCAAGTACTGGTATTAGAAGCGTGTGCCACCACGCCTGGCTTTACATTTTAACTTCCACATTAAGCAAATATTCTTTTTAAAAAAAATCCAATAAGCTAGTTGGAAATAATTTTTTAAAATATCAAACAAAGCTTAGAATACATCAATTTCATGTACTAACCCAAATCCATGGGAGGGCCGGGTGTGGTGGCACACATTCCAGTAAGGCTGAAACAGTAGGATCCCAGGTTCTAAGACAACTTGGACAAAGTAGCAAAATTCTCAGCAACTTAGTGAGATCTCCTTTCAAAATCAAAAAATAAAAAGGAGCCGGGCGTGGTGGCGCACGCTTGTAATCCCAGCATTCGGGAGGCTGAGACCGGAGGATCGCGGTTCGCGGACAGCCTCAGCTACTTAGTGAGGCCCTCTGCAACTCAGTGAGACCCGGTTTCAAAATAAAGACTAAAAATCAGGGCAGGGGGTGTAGCTCGGAGGTCGAATGCCCCTGGATTCCATCCTCAGACCCACAAATAAATAAATAAATAAATAAGGACTGGGATGCATCTTAAGGTAGAATGCTCCTGGATTAATCCTCAGTACAAAAACAAAATAAGCCAACAAACAAAAAACTTAGGAAGCGGATCCAGAGGGCTACAGGTTTGAAGCCATCCTCAGCAACTTAGCAAAGCTCCTAGCAACTTAGTGAGACCCTGTTTTTTTTCACTTATTTATTTTGTGTGTGGTACTGGGGGTGGCACCCAGAGGTTCTTCTACCTCCGGGCTCTACTCCCAGACCTATTTTATACTTTATTTGGAAACAGGGTCTCACTAAGTTGCTGAGAGCCTCACTAAGTAGCTGAGGCTGGCTTCGAACCTGTGCGATCCTCCTGTCTCAGCCTCCCAAGCGCGGGGATTACAAGCGTGCGCCACCACACCTGGCTCAGACCGTTTTTAAATAATGTAGATTGGAGGTAGTGTGTCCCTGGGTTCAATCTTCAGCAACACACACATGCACACACACACACACACACACACACACACACACAATCTATGTGAGGGCACTGGAGACTCTCCCTACCCTCCAGAACAGACCTAGACCTAGACCTAGGAAGGCTGGGTTTTTTTTTTTTTTTTTTTTTTTTTTTTTTACATATTGGGTATTAAACCTAGTGGCACACTCTATCTTTGAGCTACATCCCTCGCAATACACACACACACACACACACACACACACACACACACAGGGCCTAAGTTGTTGACACTGGTCTTGAACCTGTGATCCTCCTGTCTGAATCTCCCAATTACAGGCATGCACCACAGCACCTGGCCTCCTAGGAAGACTTGTTTTTTGTTTACTAGTATTTTAGGTTGAACCCAGAGGTGTGCTACCTCTGAGCTATACTTCCAGCCCTATTTTAAAACAGGGTCTCACTAAATTGCTGGAGCTGGCCTTCGACCTGTGATCCTCTAGTCTCAGCCTCCCAAGTACCGGCATTACAGGCCTACACCACCATACCAGGCCTCCTAAGAAGGCTGTTAACTACAAGACAAAGCCAGCTGAAAATGTCAGGCAGGTTGTATCCTGCACAAGGGCACTCAATTAAGAGAGCACAAGTCCAGGCTGAAATTTACTTTTCAAATGCCTGGGTGAGGCTGCAGCGGTGGGGGAAGGGCATTTTTCTCATTGTTCCACTGAGTGGACACATCTATGCCATTTGTGTGCCCCCAGGTGGCACATGTTTCTAATTAGCACAAAGGCATTGTATGAGGTAACCGTGGCCTTGCAAATTAACACGGGGTTCTTGGAGCCCTTGGGTGTCCTGTGAAGGCTGGGACCATAAATAGTTTTGTTTGGCCTGGGGCCTTAGAAATAAACAAACTAAGCTATCTTTCCCGTCCAGTTGAAACACATTGTGAAGGCGGTGGTTTGCTTAAATTCTAAAGAATACCTCTGAGAGCCGGGAATCTGCCGAAGCTCTGTTCCAGTAGTAACTGGACGTGGAGGGGGTCATATTGAGAGAGCAGCACGGCACAGAAGGGAAAAGCCTGGCTTTGGAGCCAGAGAGCTCTGAAGCCTTGTGCTGCCACTGACTTGGGAGCAACTTGGGGTGAATGTCTAACTTCTCTGGGCTTCAGTGAAGATTTGCCAAAAACAGATGTAAACACACCTGGGCACAGTCAGGTATGGTGGTGCATGCCTGTGATCCCAGTACCTAGGAGGCTGAGTCAGGAGGATTGGAGGTTTAAAGTCAGCCTCAGCTACTGAGTGATGCCATTTCAAAATTTTAAAAAAAATTAAAAAGGCTGAGGGTGTAGCTTGGAGATAGAATGCCCCTGGGCTCAATTCCCAGTACCCCCCCCAAAAAAAGAGCCTGGGCAGAGTGCTTCCTGGCACATAAACAGCATTTAGTTCCTATGTCTTTTCTGCTACCATGCTGAATCCAAAGTTAACTCACATATGCACGCCCTTGGTCTTGTGGTCTCACTCAGAAAAGCATAAGATGGGTCTAGACAGAATATCAGTGCTACATAGGAGACCTGGCTTCCAGTGCCAGACCCACCCATTGTTAATAGAAACATGGATAAGTCATTCCCCTCTCCTGACCCCTTCAATAAAACAGAACATCCCTGGCTGTGATGCTGAAAGCAAAGAGCAGAAGAAATCACTCTTCTGGGCACCCACCAGGCTGGTACTGACCTGATGTCCTCGATCTGCACCGTCCAGCAGAACTTTCTTTCGGGGTGGAATGTCCTGTATTTGTGCTAATATGGTAATCACTCACCATATTAGCTACGGAACCCTTGAAATGTGGCGTGTACAACTTGGGTGCTGCTTTTTAAACTTTTACTTAATTTTATTTATTTATTTATTTTTGTGGTACTAGGGGCAAAACCCAGGGGCTTTCTACCTCCGGACTACACTCCCAGACCTATTTTCTACTTTATTTGAAAACAGGGTCTCACTGAGTTGCTGAGAGCCTCACTAAGTAGCCGAGGCTGGCTTCGAACCTGTGCCATCCTCCTGTCTCAACCTCCCAAGCACTGGGATTACAAGCGTGCGCTACCACGCCCAGCTAAATTTTGACTTAATTTTAATTATTTAAATGTAAATAACCATATGTGCTAATGGCTACTGTACTGGGCAATGTGGCTCCAAGACTGTGAAGACCAAATATTATTCCCATTTAGTATATGGTGACACTAAAGCTTAGAAAATTTAGAGAACTTGTTAAAAAGTGACTTACATAATGCATAACTAAACCAGATTCAAAGCAGAGAAGTAGAATATTTAGTAGGGTAATAAAGTCAAATATATCAGAAATCACCCAAGCACCACGACTTACAAATGCTAGGACACAGAAATGTAACTAGAGACCCTAGAACTCACTTTCACCATGTACAAAGTGATAACTGTCACCTAATTTACTGGCCTACTGTTAGGATTGATGGAAATAAAGCAATATGGAGTGTGTGGCCAAGAATCGGTTTTCAACAAGTCCGTTTCCTCACCATCCTGATTCGTCCATCACACCTAAGAGAGTCAAAATAAACGAAATAACTGCAGCCACGTGTGGAGGCCCACGCTTGTAATCCCTGTACTTTGGAGGCTGAGGAGACAGGAGGATCACAGGTTCATGGCCAGCCCCAGCAATTTAGTGAGACCTTCAGCAACTTAGTGAGACTTTGTTTCAAAATAAAAGAGTAAGCCAGGGCCGTGGTGGTGCAAAATAAAAGAATCAGCCAGGGCCGTGGTGGTGTACACTTATAATCCCAGTGTTCGGGAGGCTGAGACGGGAAGATCAGGACGATCATGGTTCTTGGACAGCTACTACTTAGTAAGTCCCTGTGCAACTCAGTGAAGCCCTGTTTCAAAATAAAGAATAAAAAAAAAATAGGGCTAACAGGCGTGGTGGCACATGCTTGTAATCCCTGCGCTTGGGAAGCTGAGACAGGAGGATCGTGCAGGTTCAAAGCCAGCCTTAGCTGGCTTAAGAGATCCTGTTTCCAAATAAAATATAAAAAATAGGTCTCGGAGTGTAGCCCAGAGGTAGAAGGCCCCTGGGTTCCATCCCCAGTACCACACACACAAAAAAAATAGGGCTGAGCCAGGAGTGGTGGTGCACGCTTGTAATCCCCGCACTTGGGAGCCTGAGACAGGAGGATCGTGCAGGTTCAAAGCCAGCCTCAGCTACTTAGTGAGGCTCTCAGCAACTTAGTGAGACCCTGTTTCCAAATAAAATATAAAAAATAGGTCTAGGAGTATAGCCCAGAGGTAGAAAAGCCCCTGAGTTCCACCCCCAGTGCCACCAAAGAAAATAGAGCTGGAGGTGTAGCTCGGAGGTAGAATGCCCCTGGGTTCCATCTCTGGTGCCGCAAAATAAATAAATTAATTAATTAATTAACAAAACAGGACTGGTAGTGTAGCTCAGAGGTAGAATACCCTTAGGTTCCATCCCCAGTACCACATACAAACAAAAAGGAAAGGAAACCGCAGATTAAAGAGAGCATTAGGAAATAAAATGTCATCCATGAGCTTTTATGTGATAACCTAGTATAGAATGGAGATGAGAAGGGCATACGACGCAAGCTATTCCCATGTACTTGTTTTGCTTTCCTGACTTCTTTTGTGTGTGGTCCTGGGGATGGAACTCAGGAGCATTTTACCTCCGAGCTACAACCCCAGGCCTATTTTAGCTTTAATTCTGAAACAGGTTTTTGCTAAGTTACCTTGTACTGGTGCTGGCCTCAAACCTGTGATCCTCCTATCTCAGCCTCCCAAGTACTGGGATTCCAGGTGCACACCACTGTGCCCAGCTCCCGTCAACATTAGCCAACACAGGGAACAATATACCTGAAATGTACGTTGAGGCTCTGAAAGACAAGCTACTACTGCTGGACGATGGAGTCCTGTTAGGGATTGAGCTCGACAGGAAGGCAAAGTTCAAATACAGGCCCTCAGCCGGGAGTGGTGGCTCACGCTTGTAATCCCAGCATTCGGGAGGCTGAGACCTGGAGGATCCCAGTTCGCGGACAGCCTCAGCTACTTAGTGAGGCCCTCTGCAACTCAGTGAGACCCGGTTTCAAAATAAAGAATAAAAAATAGGGCAGGGGATGTAGCTTGGAGGTCGAATGCCCCTGGGTTCCATCCCCAGACCCGTAAAAAAAAATACAGGCCCTCACATTTGCTGGGGTGCACCGGGAAAGGTATTTGACACCTCACCACATTATTTCTTAATCTGTAAAACAGGACTGAGAATACGCAGTGGTTAGCACGGAGACATCACTTTACTCCGCATCCTGTGGCTCCCTCTAGCGGTGTGTGCAAAGATGTGCAATGCAGTTTTACCCTCCAAAGCAGGGGTTCTCAAACCGTGCGTGGGAACACTCACCTGGAAGACTTCAGATTAGGTTTGAGGCGGGACTTGCGAATCTGAATTTCTGATGTGCAGTTTCCCCGGTAATGCTGATGCTTTTGGTCTGTCTAGAAAACACCGTTTGAAAATTATTGCTCTACAGAATTCCTCACCCATGGGTATACAAGTATGCAGGACTGATACTGAAGAAGTATGAGCTTGGTACAGGGACACACTCCTGTAATCCCTGCACTTGGGAGGCTGAGGCAGGAAGATTGCAGGTTTGAGGCCAGCCTCATCAACTTAGTGACACTCAACCACTTGGTCTCTGTTCCCAAATAAAAAAATAAATAAGAGCCGGGCGTGGTGACACATGCTTATAATCCCAGCGTTTGGGAGACTGAGACAGAAGGATCGCGGTTCGCTGACAGCCTCAGCTATTTAGTGAGGCCCTTTGCAACTCAGTGAGACCCTGTTTCAAAATAAAGAATGCAAAATAGGCCTGGGAGCTGGGTGTGGTGGTGCAGGCTTGTAATCCCAGCATTGGGGAGGCTGAGATGAGAGCTACTTAGTGAGGCCCTCCGCAATTTAGTGAGACCCTGTTTCAAAATAAAGAATAAAATAGGGCAAAGGTTGTAGCTCAGAGGTCAAATGCCCCTGGGTTCCAGCTCCAGACCCACACAAAAAAATAGGGCTGGGGGTGTAGCTTGGAGGTAGAATGCCCCTGGGTCCCATCCTTAGTGTCACAAAAATAAATAAATACATAAAAATAAAATAGGGCTGAGACTGTAGCTCATACTTAGAATGTCCCCGGGTTCAATCTCCAGCAACACACACACACACACACACACACACACACACACACGTATGATTCTTGTTGTTTGGGTGTGTGTGTGTGTGTGTGTGTGTGTGTGTGTGTGTGTTTGCAGTTCTGGGGATGGAACCCAGGGGCATTCGAACTCCGAGCTACACCCCCAGCCCTATTTTTTTATTTTGAAACCGGGTCTCACTAAGTTGCAGAGGGCCTCACTCAGTAGCTGAGGCTGTCCGTGAACTGCGATCCTCTGGTCTCAGCCTCCTGAATGCTGGGATTACAAGCGCGCGCCACCACACCCGGCTCTTGTTGTTTGATTCTGATATAGTAAGAATCTAGGGGGAAAAAGAATATCTATGTGAATGGTATAGCACATCTAAAATACAGATGCATGCAAGCCAGGCATGGTGGTGCACACCTGTAAACCCAGCACTGGGGAGGCTGAGACAAGAGGATTGCAGGTTTGACACCACTCTCGGCCACTTAACAAGACTCTCGGCAACCTAGAAGATCCTGTTTCAAAACAAAATATAAAAGGGGCTGGGGTGTGGCTCAGAGACAGAATGCCCCTGGGATCAATCCCCAGTACCCAATTCACAAAAGTAAAATACAGGCCCATGCAAAAACTGAGGATTACAATGTAAATTATTTGCCCAAAGTCAGGGGGGGCTACTAAGCTGTGAAATAGGCTTTAAAAGTCTCTTGATTGTCCTCCACAACTTACTGTGACCCTGTTTCAAATAAAGAATAAAAAAATAGGGCTGGGGGTATAGCTTGGAGGTATAATGCCCCTGGGTTCAATTCCCAGTACCACAAAAAAAAGTCTCTGATTGTAAACACAAAAGAAGTACCACTACAAAAAATAGATGAGCTGGGTGTGATGGCTCATGTTTGTAATCCCAGTACTTGGGAGGCTGAGACAGGAGGATCACAGATTCACAGTCAGCCTCAACAACTTATTGAGGCCATCTGCAACTCAGTGAGACCCTCTTTCAAATAAAAAAAATAGGACTGAAGGTATAGCTTGGAAATAGAGTGCCCTGGGTTCCACCATCAATACTGAAAAGAGAGTGCAAACCGAACATGGTGGTGCATACTTGTAATCCCAGTACCTGGGAGGCTGAGACAGGAGGATCACAGATTCAAGGCCAGCCTCAGCAACTTAGTGAGACCTTCAACAACTAAATGAGACCCTGTTTCATAAATAAAATAGGGCTGGGGGTATAGTTCAGAGGTAGAATGCCCATATCACACAAAAAAGAAATCAAGCTGGGCGTGGTAGCCCACGCTTGTAATCCCTGTGCTTGGGAGGCTGAGACAGGAGGATCACACAGGTTCAAAGCCAGCCTCAGCTATTTAGTAAGGCTCTCAGCGACTTAGTGAGACCCTGTTTCCAAATAAAATATTTTAAAAAATAGGTCTGGGAGTGTAGCCCAGAGGTAGAAGGCCCCCTCGATTTTATTCCCAGTACCACACACACAAAAAAAAATAAACAAAAGAATTTAGAGCCGGGCGTGGTGGTGCACGCTTGTAATCCCCGTGCTTGGGAGGCTGAGACAGGAGAATCGCACGGGTTCAAAGCCAGCCTCAGCTACTTAGTGAGGCTTTCAGCAACTTAGTGAAACCCTGTTTCCAAATAAAATGTAAAAAAAAAAAAAAAAAAAGGTCTGGAGTACAGGCCAGAGGTAGAAAGCCTCTGGGTTCTACCTACCACCAAAAAAAAAAAGAAAGAAAGAAAGAAAGAAAGAAAGAAAGAAAGAAAGAAAGAAATTAGAGCGCAAATGTACAAACCTAATAAATTTCAAAAGGAAGATCATTTTTTTCTTTTTTCTTTTGCAGTACTAGTGATGGAACCTAGGGGCATTGTACCTCCGAGCTACATCCCCAGCGCTATTTTTTATTATTTATTTTGAAACAAGGTATCACTAAATTGCAGAAGGCCTCACTAAGTAGCTGAGACTGGCCCCGAACCTGCCATCCTCCCGTCTGAGCCTTCCAAACATAGATTACATGTATACGCCGCCACGCCCAGCTGGAAGATCAGTTTTCAATACCAGGGTCCAACCTTGACCTGTGAGTGTTTATCTTTAGGGTGACTGAATTCATGCGTGTTTTCCTCTTGGGGATATTGTGAACATTTGGAAAGAAAATAAGCAAAAATGGCCAGGATTTTCACCAGCATCAAACCTCAGAGTCATTCATTACCTGACTAAAAACGCCAAGGAGAAAGAAGAGGGATGGAGAGGGGAAATACAAGGGGGAAAAAAGAGATGGGGGGGTACTTTGGATCTTGGGTCATGGTTCCGTGCATAATACAGGGCTATTTACAGAAGGTGCCTTTATCTTAAATCAGGAATGAAGGATGTACGCAATCCCCATAGATTGAAGAGTTCTGCACAGCAGAAGCGGCGGGGAGGGGGGAGTGTCAAAATCCCATAATTCCAAGGACCAAACAGCCAATCGTTCGCTGGGATTTAGTGGCATCTAGCGGCAGACTCGAGAGGTATAAACCTCACCCAGAGAACTTTCTCGAAAATTGACGAGTGCGTATTTGCCTGAAGGACACCGTGGTTGGAGATCCGGACAGAAAGGTAAGAGAACCTCTGCTCCCACCGAAAATCGGAGTCTCTAAGCGGCGGGGAAGGCTGTTCTATGCATTTTCATTATAAAATATTTCGGCCTGGACTGCGGCAGAGTGGGGGCGGGGGCGGGCGGAGGGGGAGGAGGCCGGGGAATTGACAGAAGCCGCCCCTGGGAATTGCTAATAGAGGATTGGGGTGGGGTGGGGGGCTCGTAACCGGCGGAAGACTGTGGTTTAGAACGGGATTTGGGCACGGAGAAAACTGTGGGGCGGGTACCTGCAGCTTCTAAAATCGGTCGCGGGAGCTGAATTATTTTTAAGAAGCCCTTCATTTCAATCATGGCCACCTTACCTTAATTTATGGTTAAAACAGCTCTCTGGATATATATATATATATATATATAAATAGAACTCGATCGGTATACAGCGGCTCACCTAAAAGCGCACATCCCCGCACCCGCGCCGCGGCGCAGGCCTGCGCACACCCACCACCTCCGGCGCCATGAGGCCTGGCCCGCACACACTTCTGGGCCTTGACACCTTGCGCCCGTGGCACTCACCGCCCCCACGACTCGCATATACATCGAAACCGCCATTGCGCCTTTATGCGCCCCGGCTTCAACAATTGCGCAACAGGTTCGGGGGCGTGGCCCGGGGCTTGACCTCCCTCTTCCCCACTCGCGGGAACCTTAGCTCATTTCCGCCTATCCTATTTCCGCAGGCCACGTAGGCACTTCCTGTCCCGGTGGGGGGGACGCCCACAAACCCATAATGCCTCGCTGCAGAAAAGAGCGAGAGAAAAAAAAAAAAAAGCCTCTGGCCAGGGGAACTCTGGGTCGTGAGGATAGGCCACGTGAACATTCTGCCCTATAGACTTATGACCCAACGGCTGTCGCGCTTTTAGAGGGCGGGTTAGGAATCTAAGGGCGAACGTCATTGGCTGGAACCCGCGCTCAAGGAGGAACACGGTTGGTTGATTTCGGGCCTTAACGATGAAGAAGCAGGTTTTAGCACCCGCCTTTACTGCGGCGAAGTGTCACTGCTGACGTGGGGCCGTGGGCCAATCATTTGGCTATAGAACATTCTAAAACTTAGGCATGGCGACTGTGATTGGCTGACGGGCATAAGCCCCCCTCCACAGTGACGTGTCTGCCTATGGATATCAGTTGCCAGAGAAACCTGGCTTTACAATGGCGGTTGGAGGATCGGCGGTGGTCACACGTCGCCTCCTGGGAAGAGTAGGATCTTCGTTTCAGGTTTCGGGGTGGGGGTGGGGAAAAAGGGTGGATAATTTACTCTTCTCACCGTGTTTATAGACCTAAGGATTAGCTAGTGGCTTCACAATCGGGCAGAGCGGGATTTATATTCTTGTTCGCCGACGCCCAGCTCGGGCAAGGCTCCTGTTCTTTCTGTGTCGCGGTTTCCATGTTTGTAAAATGGTGATGATAATAATAGTATCTACCTTAGAGACGTGTGCTCAGACTTGTCCTGTATAACAGTGCGTATGAGGCACTTAATATGGAGTCTGGCTCCTAAGGATCTTAGCTATTGTTAATGGAGAGAAATTTTAGCGTAATCGATTATGAAAAATGAGGAATTGCGTAGATTCGCCCGTTCTAGTGCCTTTTCTACGCGTAACTTCTCTGGAAGAAAATATAGATTTACTAATCTTTACCGATGAAAGAGTTGCTACCTGAGAATTGTCTTAAATAGCGGAGATCGAAATTCCATATTGAAAAGTTAAAGGGGGGAGGGGTGGGGGAGAACGAGAGCGAGCTGAAAATGACCCACACGCAATCCGTAGGCCTTGTTTGAATCTCGATTCGAACGCAGCGACTAAGAAACCGTTTAAGATGGATCGGGGAAATTTTGAACGCGAATTCGGTATTTGATATTTTTAAGGGATTGATGTCATCTTTTTCGACGTTGCTAGTGGTATTGTGGTTATGATTTCACAATGTATTTTGTGTATGTACATACAAAAATGCTCACGGATTAAATAAAATGTCTGCAGTAGGTTTCAAAATACGTTGATTAGGATTTGCTTCAAAATAATTTCCGAGGCAGGAGAAATGAGGAGGGGTATAAATGAATCAAAATTGGAACCCTATATTAATAATCGTTGAAGCTGAGTGATAGGTAGGTGGGGTTCCTTATATTAATTTTTTCCTTCGTATATGTTTGAAATTTTCCATAATACAGAAGCTATTCTGCGTGCTTTAGAAAAAAAGCCGAGGGGGGGAGCAGTGGGTGGGGTTACAGATGAAACAAGATGGCCTTCAGTTGGTAATTATTGAAGCCGAATGATGGATTCCTGTAGGTTTGTAGTACTAATCCCCCTACATTTTTAACTACTCGAGATTAGCCTTAATAAAGCGTGATTTTTCCGAAAATTAGATAAACCTACATCAAAGTAAATTTGGAAATTAAACGGCAAGAAAGGGGAAAAAAACTACTTGTCCATTATTTATCAGCTTTGGTGTCCTTTGTGTGAGATAAAATTGCATTGACTGATGGAGAAGAAACGCATCATCTCATATATTTTTATGTCCTTTTCTCTTCCTTTGTTTGACCTTCTAGGTCACCGTCAGATAAGCAAGTTTGCCATACTGTGAGGATCAGAAGATCTGATCCTGATTTCAGAACCCTCCCTGATTACAGAATCTTGGGTAAGTGCCTGCCTTCTGGCCTCCGTTCTCAAATAAGATAATACTATATAACCTTCCTAAATGCCCAGATTCTTTGGAAAATTAATAAACTTTGGGAAAGCAAATTCTGAGGAGGAAAGGGTAGAGCTAAGTCCATTGCTGCTTCCAGAAGAGAAAATGGATAAACAACTGAGGGCTCCATAATCAGTCTTACATTCCTTAAAAATACTAAAATGGATGCCCTGTACAGATGCAGGTAAGTTCCTTCTTCATAGGATTGTTGAGGGGATCACACATATTCAAGACAGTATGTACCAAATGTAAGTGTTTAGTAATAATTAGTGGCTCTGTTAATCTTTTCACATTATATATGTACACTTAAACACTTCTACATACAGTGGATACCTCTGTCTGGAATTGTAAAAATAATAATAATAATAATAATAATAATAATAATAATACTATTGGTTTCTCTCATTTTCCAGAAGCAGCAGTTACTACCAGAACTGAGATCTGAAATCATGATTTCTGGCTTATACTAACTAGAAAGATTTAAGTATGTTGTATTTATTTTCTGAGGTAATATCCTGAAACTATAATTTTGCATAACATTCAATCTGCTTGTAGTTTTGATGTCATTCTTCCTTTGTTCAGACTCTTAAAATGAAATAAACATAGGGGAAATGTATCAAAATCCAAAAGGGAAAATTGATGTGGATGTGACTGATAGGGTATATGTGCATTTAAAGGTTTATTCCAACAAACTGTAGGAGTGACTGATTGCATTACTGACACAAATACACAAAATATATCAGCATTAGCATGTGGAGTCTCATTCTCAGATGGCTCGTGGCTTGCACCAACAGGTAAAGAAAGGTTTCTCAATCTTCTTGACAGCTGTGTTTTCTCATAAACTCATTATATATTTTTCTCCCTTCTCAAAACTAGGTTTCAGAGGAAAACACCTCCCCGGTGGAAGAGATAACTTAGAAGGGTGGCACAGAAGCCCTTTATATATGGCCCTTTATAGAACAATTAAGGGACAAAGGGAGGTATACTATTGAGTCCATAGGAGCTCAGAGAGGACCAGAGTGACCAGAAATAAAAAGAGCCTCTAATCCCAGTCTTTGGGTATTGAGACAGGAGGATGGCAGGTTCAAGGCTGACCTCAGCAACTTAATGAGACCCTGTTTCAAAATTAAAAGGGCTGAGGATAGAGTATAACTCAGAGGTAGAATATTCCATGGTTCAATCCTCGGTATCCCCTCAAAAAAGGACTTGGACCTCGGGATGAATAGAAACCAGAAAGAGGGAGTGAAGCCAGTCAAAATGGTATGCCTAAGCCAGGCGTGGTGGCACACGCTCGTAATCCCAGCCTTTGGGAGGCTGGGACGTGAGGATCACACGTTCAAGGACAGCCTCAGCAGGTAATGAGACTTGTATCAACCTAGTGAGACCCTGTTTCCAAAAAAGTAAAATCAGGCTGGGGGTATAACTCGAAAGTAGAATGCCCCTGGGTTCAATCTCCAGGTTTACAAGCATGCGTGGTGGCGCGCGCTTGTAATTCCAGCCTTTGGGAGGCTGAGACCGGAGGATCACAGTTCACAGACAGCCTCAGCTACTTAGGCCCCTTGCAACTCATTGACACCCTGTTTCAAAATAAAGAACAAAAAATAGGGCTGGGGGTGTAGCTCAGAGGTAGAATGCCCCTGGGTTTCATCCCCAGTACTTCAAAAATAAATAAAAAAAAGACTAGAAAGTCAGTGTGAATCTTAAACATATATTTTATTATAAATTAGGAATCACATACTGCACATATAAATACAGTGTTATAAAAAGTTTAAGCCGGCAGGACATGGCGGTGCACACTTGCAATCCCAGTACCTGGGAAGCTGAGACAAGAAGAGCATAGGTTTGAGAACAGCTTCAGCAATGCAGTAAGATTCTCAGCAACCTAGCAAGACCCTCTTTCAAAACAAAAACTAGAAAGGGCTAGAGGTATAGTTTGGAGGTAGAATGCTCCTGGGTTCAATCCCCCGTATGAAAAAAAAAATGTTGAAGCCAGGCACCCCAAGACAGGAAGATTGCAGGTTCGAAGCTAGCCTAGGCTTTGAACCAGCCTAGGCAACTTAACAAGACCCTAATTTAAAGTAAAAAAAAAAAAATTCAATTCCAGGTACCAAAAAATAAAAAGTTTAAAGAGTAGACTCAGTTTTACTTTTCTTACCGCTTCCAGTTCTTTTATTCTCCCTAGACCTAATGACTTTTCTCAGTTCTTTTTTCTTCTAGATCACTGAATTATGTCCCTGTCTAAAAAACGTGTGTGGGTGTACATAAAATGTTTTGTGTTTTTCTTTGTACACATACGGTGTCGCTCTAGGTACTGTTTTTGCAACAGTTAACAAACGGTGTTGGATTTCCTCATTTACATTAACAGTTCTGATTTCTTTCATAATGATATTCTTTTAACCAGCACGGGACTCCATATTATGAATATACCACATTTTGCCAGTTCACTCTTAATAGCCTTTCAGGTGGACTCCAGAATTTTGCTACTTCAGAGAATACGGCATCAAACATCCTCGGTACTCATTGTTATTCTGGGACAACATTTAGGCCCTTAAACTATGATAATTAAACCAAAGTGATACCATGTGAGAGCACTCAGGCATACCACTGAGAACAGATGGCCTGGACACAGTGATACCTTTAAAAATTAATTGCTGGGTATGGTGGCACATGCCTATAATCCCAGTACTTGGGAGACCGAAACAGGAAGATCGCAGGGCAGCCTCGACAACTTAATGAGATCCTGTTTCAAAATTAAAAATAGGGCTGATGAGCAGGAAATACTGCAACTATATTCCTCTGGGAATTTAGAAGTTATACAATTAAATTTCAAATCAGTAGAGAAAGGATAGACTCTTATAATAAATATAGGGAAAATATTGTTATAAATTTAGAGAAAATGAGACTATAGGGAAACATAATACTGGTTTGGGAGCAGTTTCCGCAGCATGACATAAAGTCGATGATTACAAAGGGCAAGATTGACAAATACGTCTGTGACCTTGAGATGTACTTAGTCGGTCTCATAGTGAGGCACCATTAAACATTTAAAAAAATTTTTTCAATATACAAAAGCCCATAGGAAGAGCCAGGCATGGTGGTATGTGCCTGCAATTTTAGTACTTGGGAGGCTGAGAGAGGATCACAGGCTCAAGGCCGGCCTCAACTTAGCAAAACCCTGTTTCAAAATACAAAAGGCTCTAGTTGTAACTCACGTAAAATGACCCTGGGTTCAATCCCAAGTATCAGAAAAGAAAATAAGAAACATGCAGCCTGTTAGAAACAATAAAATACTCATTTAAAAAAGGTACATGACAGATGTATGGAAAGATGTTATATCTGAGCATGGTGGTACACAGCTATAACCCCAGCTACTCGGGAGGCGAGCTAAGTGGTAGCATGCCCTGGGGTCAATCCTCAGTACCACAAAATGATGTTTGGGCCTTAGGGTATATATAGCTCAGTGATAGCTTACCCAAATCATGCAAAGTCCCAGGTTTAATCCCTAGCCCCCCCCCAAAAAAAAAATTTCTCTAGTATTTTTAAAGGTAAAGAATAAGCCTAGGTATATTTGCTGGGAGTGCAAATTAAAACAGTTTTTTTCTGTGGTGAATCATATTCTTTTCCGTGTGGACGATAAGGCTATAAGATGGCTGTACTTCAATGCCTATTACAGCGTTTTGTAATAATAAAGTCTTGACAACGTAAGCATAATATGAAGCTAGCTAAATTATGGCACATAGGCCAAGTATGGTGGTGCACACTTCTAATCCCAGGACTTGAGAGGCTGAGACAAGAGGGTTGCAGGTTCAAGGACAGCCTCAGCAAACGGTGACACTCAGCAACCTAGCGTACTCTTTCATCATAAAAACAAAATAGGGCTGGGGGTATAGCTTGGAGGTAGAATGCCCCCCGGGGTTCATTCCCCAGTACCACAAAAAAATAGAGTATGGTACATAAGAGGTTATGGAGATGTGGATATTAAAGAGTTAAGGTATGTGCGGACATGAAAGTGCCTGGGGTAAGTGACAGAATCAAGGTACAGAGCACTGTGTCTCACTGCGTGCGGTACTGAAGATTGAACCCAGGAGCAATTTTTACCTTTGAGCTTCAGCCTCGACCCTTGTTGATTCTGAAGCCAGGTCTCACTAAGTTATTGAGGCTGACTTCAAACCTGCAATCCTCCTCTCTCGGCCCAAGTATTGATGTTATAGGCCTGTGCCACCATGCCCAGCATCACATTTTTGTCAGGACAAGTAAATGGGCATTCACTGCATGTATATAGACAATGTACAGGAGGGGTTTAATGAGTTTTAAGGTTTTTTTATGTGAATGTGTATGATAAAGGAATCCAGAGATGACTCCTATGACTGGGGGTATGTGGTAAGAAAAAAAAGGTACACATCAATATAGATAAATGATGCCACAAAATAGAGTTACTTAATAGGAAATATAGGTAACAGTTAATAACTTTTAGAATGGATAAGAGAATTCACTATAAAACTAGTCATGTATCTGGGGGTGTGGAGCAGTGGAAGAGCACTTACGTAGTATGCATGAGATCCTGGGTCCAATCAAACACCAAAAATGCATATATTAAAAATCTGTAATTAGAGCCAGGCATGGTGGCATGCACTTAAAATCCCAGTACTTGGGAGGCTGACACAGGATTGTAAATTCAAGGCCAGCCTTAGCAATTTAGTGAGACCCTGTTTAAAAAAAAAATAGAAGCCAGGCGTGGTGGCACACTTATAATCCCAGAAGAGGAGGATTGCAGGTTTGCAGCCAGCCTCCGCTATTTAGTGAGGCCCTATTTCAAAATGAGGAATAAAGAGACGACTGGGGATTTACCTTGGTAGAAGAACCCTGGGTTCCACCCCCAGTACCACAAAAAAAAAAAAATAGGGCTGAAAGTGTAGATCAGAGATGGAATGTCCCTGGGTTCAATCCCCACCGACGCACCACAAAATCTATAGCCAGGCAAGGTACAGCGCGCCTATGGTCCCAGTAGTTGGGAGACTTGGGAGGATCATAGATTCGAGGCCAGTCAGTGTGCAGCAACTTACTAAAACCCTGTTTAAAAATAAAAAATAGAGCTGGCAGCATGGCTTTGAGGTAGAATGCCCCTGGGTTCAATCCTCAGTCCCACAAAAAAAATAGGTGCATTTATTCAGGGATAATACCAGGCATGTTAGTGCATACCTGTAAACCCAGTACTTGGAAGGCTGAAACAAGGGTTTTAGGTTTGAAGCCAGCCTCTACAACTTAGAACCTGTTTCAGATTTTATGGACTACAATAGTTAGGTTGGGGGGGGGGTTGTTGTTTTTTTGATGCTGGGGGTGGAACCCAGGGTCTTTTCTACCTCCGGGCTATACTAAGACCTATTTTTATATTTTATTTGGAAACGGTCTCACTAAGTTGCTTGAGGCTGGCTTTGAACCTGTGAGATCCTCCTGTCTCAGCCTCCCAAGTGCATGCGTGTGCCACCATGCCCGGCCGTTAGGGAATATTTAGAGGAGATGGAACTTAAAACATTCATCTATTTTTAAAAAAGAGGAAGTTTGGCTGAAGCAAAGTATAGGTATACCAAGTGAACAATATTAGCCTTAAACTTGAGAAACTCAAAGCTGGGAACAGCTCAGAAAAAAATGACAAACTTTCTAATTAAGAATGCGCAGCACCGTGCTGGGCGTGGTGGCCCACGCTAGTAGTCCCCATGCATGGGAGGCTGAGACAGGAGGATCATGCAGGTTCGAAGCCAGCCTCAGCTACTTAGTGAGGCCCTGTTTCCAAATGAAGTAGAAAATAGTGAGAATAGACCGCAAGTAGAAAAGCCCCTGGGTTCCATCCCCAGCGCCACAAAAAAACAAAAATGTGATGCGACACATCTGTCACAGATTCGTGGCGCATTGTTAGGTGTATGGAAAGGGAGATACAAGCTTAGTGACTTGTAGCTTAGAGGTACTGTCCTCAGTACCACAAAGGGGAAAGGGGTCTGGGGGTATGGCTTTGAGACAGGTCTCCCTGTTTTCTCCAGCTGATCTTCAACAACTAGGCTCAAGCAATCTTACCACCTCAGCCTCCAGAGTAGTTGGGAGTACAGGCACATGCCTTACCCTGTTAAATAATCTTTCTCAGTCTCAATTTCTTTTAAAAATAGAATGTTTTTAGGCATGGTAGAAGGTAAAATATACACTGGCCACTACCACCACTGCCTGAACCTTCAGGGTGTCTCTGTATCACTCTTAAGAGGGATAGAGCCCCACAGTGTCATGGATTTTACTGCTCTCGAGGCCAATTTTGCCCTTTGATTCCTATTCAGAGCTTTGTGCTTCTTTAGAGGATATTATTTGCTTAGTGATGACTGCCCATACAGTCTCAAGGGCTTTTGATTGACTTGTGGACTTCTCTGGGCAAATGTTGTTGCCAGAAACCAGATGCAGTGGTACATACTGGTAATCCTAGTACTTGGGAGGCTGAGATAGGATCAAGTTCAAGGCTGGTCTTGGTAACTTATGGAGACCCTGTCTAGTAAAGGACTGGGGGTGTAGCTCAGAGCTGCCATGCTCTTGAGTTCAATACCCAGTACCACAATAAATCAGATTAGATCGGACTGTTGCTGTCAGTACAGGGATCACTGCTTACTTCATTTGAATGTTACATAGTATGCATACATCATTTTATATTGCCATTTCTCTCTTGATGTAGTTGTTTCCATTCCTTGGTATTATAAACAACACCGCAGTGAGCATTTTTGTAAGATAGCACTATTGTAAACCATTTTTACAAATTTGTTTATGTAATGATACCGCAGAAGTTCACCTTCATTGCAGATACCTGCTTTCCTTTTAGGTTGTGTCTCCCAGTTCATCCTTGCAGATCATCCCAGAAGATTTTTAAGATTCATCTGGGAAATCACTAGGAGTTCTTGAAAAGAAGGAAAATTGTGTAAGTCTTAAGGAATTGTTTCATCTATCACACTATAAGAACAATGGAGTATTTTTGCATCCTTATCATACTAGTCCCCCCTGCTCATTTTTCACTGTAGATTATCTCTTTCCCTTGAAATGCTCAACTTCTTTGGCTTCCAAAATAACACTCCTAAATCTTTTATGGCAACTCTTAACATTTTCGTTTCACTTGTTATCTCTCTTTCCTCCTTAAATATCTTTCTTAGGTTTTCCAGAATTCAACTCCTACGTTTAACTGCACAGCTCACACACAAGTCTAGTGTTAAGCTTCTTTCCCCTCTAACCAACCCTCTTTCATAGGTGCCGTCTCATCTGGTGATGATAGCAATGACCTAATCACCCATCTTCAAAACCTGAGAGGCATCACTGACTCCTCCCTCACCCCACATTTTAATCTCCAGCAACTAGTCACTGGAAGTGGGGGTCACATCCCCCTTGTCTACTCCCAAAATGTGTCTATAACTCTCACTTACTAACCTTTTTTTATCATTGTCATTTTAAATATTTGAATTCCTAATGCCTGTCATAGCATTTACCCAGAAGACACGCAGTCTCTGATATCCGCAGTTCTGATCTGAAGAAGTCCAGTTTCTGTGCACTCTTGTCGCCCTAGTTCAGGCCTCTCTGGATTTGTAGACACAAACGACTGCCTTTTATGGGTTCCTTCCCATTTAATTCCTTTACTCTCTACAATTGCATTTCTCTCTTTAGGGTGGCATCATAAAACTAGTATATGGGCATGTCTGGTGAGTGTTGGGCTGGGTGAGAGTAGCAGGGAATAGTAAAGATCAAAGAGAGGGGAGGAGGTAGAAAGTCAATTATAAATGGTCCTGAAGTGGGGTTTGAAATCCAACTCCAAGAGAGTTCGTGTGTTGTGCTCTGATGGGCCTTTATGAAGCATATGGCTGCCATAGATGGGGGGAAAAACAAGTAAAATGCTTTCTATATTACAGTGGTTGGAATAAAAACAGGGTTGAATGAGTTCCAGAAAGCAGGGTTCTCAAAATCGGCAGTTAACCCCAGAAGAAGAGAACTTTAAAAAGCCAACTCGAAGCAACATGCAGAGAAGCAAAATGAGAGGCGCCTCCTCGGGAAAGAAGACCGCAGGCCCGCAGCCCAAGAGTCTCGAGCCGGCTCTCCCGGGAAGATGGGGGGGTCGCTCTGCGGAGAATCCCCCTTCTGGATCGGTGAGGAAGACACGGAAAAATAAGCAGAAGACTCCTGGCAACGGAGATGGAGGCAGTACCAGCGAAGCCCCCCAGCCCCCCCGGAAGAAAAGGGCCCGGGCTGACCCCACTGTGGAAAGCGAAGACGCGTTTAAGAATCGAATGGAGGTTAAAGTGAAAATACCCGAGGAGCTGAAACCGTGGCTCGTGGAGGACTGGGACCTAGTGACCAGGCAGAAGCAGCTATTTCAACTCCCTGCGAAGAAAAATGTAGATGCCATCCTGGAGGAGTACGCCAACTGCAAGAAGTCGCAGGGCAATGTCGATAACAAAGAATATGCAGTGAATGAGGTCGTGGCAGGAATCAAGGAGTATTTTAATGTGATGTTGGGCACTCAGCTGCTCTATAAGTTTGAAAGGCCCCAGTATGCCGAAATCCTTTTGGCGCACCCTGATGCGCCCATGTCCCAGGTTTACGGGGCACCACACCTTCTGAGATTATTTGTCAGAATTGGGGCGATGCTGGCCTATACGCCCCTTGATGAAAAGAGCCTTGCGCTGTTACTTGGTTATCTGCATGATTTTCTGAAATACCTGGCAAAAAATTCCGCAACCCTCTTTACTGCCAGTGATTATAAAGTGGCTTCTGCTGAGTACCACCGCAAAGCCCTGTGAGGAGGGTCTACTGACCTCTCACTGTTTAATGTCTGGTATCCGTAAACACTTTCTGTTCTTAGTCTTTTTCTTGTATAATTGATGTTCTTTAAAATTGTTCATGTATAACAGGGCTTACGTTTTGGTTGATTTCTGTTTTGTTTTAAACAGAAAATAAAAGGAGCGCAAGCTCCTTTTCTCATTTCAAAGTTGCTACCAGTGTATGCAGTAATTAGACAAAGAAGAAACATTCAGTAGAACATTTTTATTGCCTAGTCGACAACATTGCTTGAATGCTGGTGGTTCTATCCCTTTGACACTACACGATTTTCTATTATGTGTTCGATGCTATGTGACAACGCCCTGATTCCTAGTGCCAAAGGTTCAACTTAATGTATATACCCAGAAACCCATGCATTTGTGCTCTTTTTTTTTTTTATGGTGCTTGAAGTAAAATTGCCCATCCTATAAAAAAATCCATCGATGTTGTACCTTAGGCATTCTATCTTTGCTCAAATTGTTGAAGGATGGTGATTCGTTTCATGGTTTTTGTATTTGAGTCTAATGCACGTTCTAACATGATAGAGGCAATGCATTATTGTGTAGCCACGGTTTTCTGGAGAAGTTGATATTTTAGGAACTGTATTTCAGATCTTAAATAAAATTTGTTTCTAAATTTCAAAGCAAGAAATTGTGTGGTGTGCCTTTAATATCGCCGACACTGACAAACTCAGCAGTCTAGATGGCATCCCAGAAGAATTCAGACTCCCAGGTGAAAGAATTTCTTTTCCTGCTGGGTGTGTCCCACACGTGGTGGCACATGCCTATAATCTCAGCATTTGAGAGGCTGAGACCTGAGGATCGCGGTTCCTGAACAACCTCAGCTACTTAGGTCCTTTGCAACTCAGTGAGACCGTTTCAAAATAAAGAATAAAAAATAGGGCTGGGGGTGTAGTTTAGAGGTAGAATGCCCCTGGTTTCCATAACACTGCGCTATATCATGAGCAAGAAAAGTACTTTGTGATTATAGGAATCGTGTAAAGTAAAATCAAGAACAAATAGAAGAATAAGAATCATGTATAATCCTACTGCATCAGTCAGGGTCCCAGCAAGAAATGAGGCTCAAAATGGATGATTTGAGGAGAGTTTACTAAAAAAAAAAATTTCCCCAAGTTTTCAGCAGAAGAGTAGGATTGTGATGTGTCTTAGCTCAGGCTGGGCCTGGGTGGCTTTTAAAACAGAAATTCAGCCGGGTGTGGTGGCGCATGCCTGTAATCTCAGTACTTTGGAGGCTGAGACAGGGGGATCCGGGTTTGTGGGCAGCCACAGCTGCTTAGGCCCCGTTTCAAAATAAAGAATAAAAAATTGGATTGGGAGTGTAGCTTGGAAGTAGAATGCCCCTGGGTCCGATCCCCAACACCCCTGGAGTGTGGGGGGGGGGGGTTCATTTCCCAGTTCTGGAGGCTGGAATTGAGATCCAGGTTTTCACGTTCTGAGTTCCTAAGGGTTGGGACTACAACATGCATTGGGGGGAGGGATTCAGCCCATCCCCAGGGGTTACCACCCCTAGCGTAACTGAGTGGGTGCCTGAGTGGGTGTGGGGTGGGAGGAAGGGGAAGCAGGGGAGGGGGGTCACAGGAATGATACACAGCTGTGTGAAAAGGGCCTTCTGACAGCAGCTGTGGTCTTCAAGATGGAGTCAGCTCATAGTGACCCTGAAAAGAGTAAAGCCAGGGTGAGGAGAAATGCTTACCGGACATCACTCTTCTCTCCTGCCATTGGCCAAACTGCAGGCCAGAGAGTAAGGAAGACGTTTGATGTGAGCGTATTGGTAAGCCTGGCGTACGCACATCAAGGAAGAAAGTGGGTGGGGGGGGGCAGTGTGCAAATCGGAGGTATCTAGCACACCCTAAATAACCTAGTTACTATTTTGCTACATACCCATAGAATTCTGCATATACATGTTACAAAGATTACATACAGGCAGACACCTGTACTCCCAGTACTTGGGAGGCTGAGACAGGAGGATCACAGTTTAGAATCAAGCCTGAGAAACTTAGCAAAATCCTGTCGAAATTTAAAAAGCCAGATGTGATACACACCTGTAATCCCAGTACTTGGGAGGCTGAGACAACTGCTTAGGCCCTCCACAACTTAATGAGACCCTGTTTCAAAATAAAGAAAAAAATAGGGCTGGGGGTGTAGCTCAGAGGTAGAATGTCCCTAGGTTCAATCCCCAGTACGGCAAAAATAAATAAAACTATTTTGCCAGACGTGGTGACACATGCCTGTAAACCCAGTCCTTGTGAGGCTGAGACAGGAGGATCACAAGTTTGAAGCCAGCCCCAGCAATTTAGCGAGACTCTTTTCCAAAATAAGCAATAAGATAGGGTTGTGGATGTAGCTGGAAGATAGATTACCCCTGGGTTGAATCCCTAAGACCACAAAAGCAAAACAGTTTATTTGGAGGACCAAAACAAAGGAACAGAATGGAAATGTCTATGAATATGTAAATGTGTTTTCTTCACAGAGGGAGCATTTGAAAAAGTACTAAAAGAATACGATGATCAAGAAACATTTGGGAGAAATGTTGGATTTTTTGCGTTACCCTTTATTCCAAAGTACGTTCCAAATGGACTAAAGGTTTTCACTTTATATATAAACCAAAGATTGCTTCCCTAAAATGAAGGATATTTTATAATCTTGACCTAGAGATGCCCTTTCTAAATATTAGGTTAGCCGGGCGTGGTGGCGCACGCTTGTCATCCCAGCATTCGGGAGGCTGAGACCTGGAGGATCGCGGTTCGCGGACAGCCTCAGCTACTTAGTGAGGCCCTCTGCAACTCAGTGAGACTGGTTTCAAAATAAAGAATAAAAAGTAGGGCAGGGGGTGTAGCTTGGAGGTCGAATGCCCCTGGGTTCCGTCCCCAGACCCGCAAAAAATAAATAAATAAATAAATAAATAAATATTAGGTTATTGGCAAGGTGCCTCCAGGAGAATTTGGAGAGAGATGAGTACAAATATTTTAAATAACTTTATAATGAAGCAACATAGTTATTAGATGTGCAGCACATAAGAACAGCACAGACAGCCTTAAAAATACAAAATATGTGTGTGCGTGTGTGTGTGTGTGTGTGTGTGTGTGTCAAATAATGTCCTTAAAATGCAAAGTTTTTTTTACAAATTATACTAAGGAAACAGGCCATAAATATAAACAGGCTTTTTTTTTGGGGGGGGGGAAGAGGGGGTCTGGGGGTGGAACCCAGGGGCATTCTGCCTCTGAGCTACAGCTTCTGCCCTATTTTTTATTCTTTATTTTGAAACCGGGTCTCACTGAGTTGCGGAGGGCCTCACTAAGTAGCTGAGGCTGTCCGCGAACCGCGATCCTCCAGTCTCAGCCTCCCGAATGCTGGGATGACAAGCGTGCGCCACCACGCCCGGCTGAAACAGGCTTATTTTAAAAAGAAGCACAAATTGCAAGTTAATGTAAAGTAGGTCCATTTACCCAAGACATAAATAGTTCAAAATTAAAATATCTCCCATCACTACTGTCACCACCCCCACCTCGGGTTGGGTGCTGGTGAGTTATTTACCTGAACATACTTTCAGGGATATATGTCAGATTAGTAGGACATAGCCAGGTGACTATCACTCCATTGTGCAATGACTAGACCCTCCAAATGTTATTTCTCAAATTCTGGTCTTTGTTAAAAGAATAGGGAGGGGGAGTGGCAGTAGGAGGAACCAGGGTAAAGAAGAAAGTTATTTTGTAAATTCCATGCATCTGAGTTGTACTATTGTTTTTATTATTCCAGGAATTGAAGCCGGGTACATTCTACCTCTGAACTACATCCCCAGCCCTATCTTAATATTAATTGTTTAGTATGTGTGGTACTGGGGACTTGACCTGGCGAGGGGTTCTACCTCTGAGCTATACCCCCCAGCCATATCTTATTTTTTGTTTATCATTATTATTATTATTGGTGGTGATCATGGTACAGGGGATTGAAACCAGGGGCAATTTACCTCTGAGCCACAACCCCAGCCCTATTTTATTTTTTACTCTGAGTGTCTCACAAGCCGGGCGTGGTGGCTCACGCTTGTCATCCCAGCATTCAGGAGGCTGAGACCAGGGGGTCTCGGTTCGCAGACAGTCTCGGCTACTTAGTGAAGCTCTCCGCAACTTAGTGAGACCCTGTTTCAAAAATAAAGAATAAAAAATAGGGCTGAGGTTGTAGCTCAGAGGTAGAATGCTCCTGGGTTCTATCCCCAGTACCACAAAAAAAAAAGAAAGAAAGAAAAAGAAAAGAAACAGTGCCTCACTAAATTGCCGAGGCTGGCCTCGAATCTGTGATCCTCCTGCTTCAGCTTCCCAAGATTTATTATTTTATTATCACCATCATTATTATTATTATCATTGGTGGTACTGGGGCTTGAACCAAAGATGGTTTTATCTCTGATCTACACTCCCCAGCCCTATTTTATTATTTATTTACTTATTTATTTTATTGCAGTACTGGAGATGGAACCCAGGGGCATTCTACCTCCGAGCTATACTCCCGCCCTATTTTTTACTCTTTATTTATTTATTTATTTATTTATTTATTTATTTATTTATTTTGGTGGTACTGGGGTTCCTGGAAACCCTTTACCTCTGGGCTACACTCTCAGACACCCATTTTTTATATTTTTATTTGGAAACGGGGTCTCCTAAGCCAGCGAGGCTGGCTTCAAACCTGCATGATCCTCCTGTCTCTGCCTCCCAAGCACGGGGATTACAAGGGTACGCCACCACGCCCAGCTTTACTCTTTATTTTAAAACAAGGTCTCACTAAGTTGCAGAGGGCCTCACTAAGTAGTAGCTGAGGCTCTCTGTGAACTGCGATCCTCCTGTTTCAGCCTCCCAAATACTGGGATTACAAGCATACGCCACCACCCCCGGCTCCCTATTTTATTTTTTTAATTTAAATTTTTATTAGCCGGATGTGGTGGCACACGCTTATAATCCCAGCATTCGGGAGGCTGAGACTGGAGGATCTCGGTTCACAGACAGCCTCAGCTACTTAGTGAGGCCCTCTGCAACTCAGTGAGACCCGGTTTCAAAATAAAGAATAAAAAATAGGGCAGGGGGTGTAGCTCGGAGGTTGAATGCCCCTGGGTTTCATCCCCAGACCCGCAAAAAATAAATAAATACATTTTTATTATTACTATTTTATTATTGGTTGTATTAGGGTTTGAGCACAAGGGGAACTACTCAAAAGCAAAGCTCCCTGCCCTATCTTATCATTATCATCATTATTATTATTATCACTATTATTATTATTGGTGGTACTGGCATTTGAACCTGGGTTTTCTACCCTGAACGACAACACTCCGGATCCTATCATATTTATTTATTGAACCCAAGGTCATTCTACCTCTGAGTTACATCCCCAGCCCTATTTGTTTTATTTTTATTTTGAAACAGTGTCTCGCTAAATTGCAAAGGGCCTCAGTAAGTAGCTGAGGTTTGCCACAAACCTGTAATCCTCCGTCTCAGCTCCCCCAGTACTGGGATTTCAAGCACGTGCCACCACGCTCAGCTTATTTTTATTTACTATTTTTGTTTGTGGTACTGACGAGGTAGCTACCACTGAGGTATACTACAGCCCTTCTTTTTAAATTATCTATTATTGTGTGTGTGTGGTACTGGGGATTGAACCCAGGGGATTCTACCTCTGATCTGCATTCCCAGCCTTATTTATTTATTTATGGTTGTACTGGGGGTGGAACCCAGGGGCATTCTACCTCCGAGCTACATCCCCAGCCATAGTTTTTATTCTTTAATTTGAAACAAGGTCTCACTGAGTTGCAAAGGGCCTCACTAAGTAGCTGAGGCTGGTCGTGAACACAGATCCTCCTGACTCAGCCTCAGCCTCCCAAATGCTGAGATTACAAGTGTACGCCACCATGTCCAACTTATTTATTTATTTATTTAAATTTCTTGTGGTATTAAGGATTGAAACCAAGAGTGTTCTACCTTGCTATACCTCAGCCCTTCCCCCTTTTATTTATTTATTTTTTGTGTATATGTGTGTGGGGTACTGGGGATTGAATTAAGGGGTTTTCTACCTCTGAGCCACATCCCAGCCCTCTTTGTGTGTGCATGTGTGGTACTGGCAATGGAACCCAGGGGCATTCTACCTCCAAGCTACACCCCCTGCCCTATTTTTTATTCTTTATTTTGAAACAGGATCTCAGTGAGTTGCAGAGGGCCTCACTAATAGCTGAGGCTGTTCGTGAACCACGATCCACAGGTCTCAGCCTCTCTCTTTTTGTGTGTGTGTGTGTGGTACTAGGGATGGAACCCAGGGGCATTCTACCTCTGAGCTACACCCCCAGCCCTATTTTTTATTTTTTATTTTGAAACACGGTCTCATTGAGTTGCAGAAGGTATCACTAAATAGCTGAGGCTGTCCTCGAACCCAGATTCTCCTGTATCAGCCTCCCGAATCCTGGGATTACAAGCGTGCACCACCAAGCCCAGCTTGGTCTCAGCCTCTCAAATGCTGGAATTACAAGCGTGCACCACCACGCCCGGCCCTATTTTATTTTTTGAAACAAGGTCTCCCTAGGTCGAGGAGAGCCACACTATTTGCTGAGGCTGTCCTCGAACCTGAACTTCTCCTATCTCAGCTTCCCAAGTACTGGGATTACAAGTGTGGGCCACCACACTCAGTTCACCTGGCTCCTTTTAAATTTTGAAATAGGGTCTCACTGAGTTTTGGTGTGCTGGCTCCAAACCTGTGATCCTGTCTCAGCCTTCCAAGTATAAGGATTACATACATGTGCCACTAAATTTGGCTTCCGTGCATCTTATTGACTATCATACCTAATTATCAGCTCTCTCTAACTTTTGTCCATCACACACAGAAGTTGCTCAAATGTGTTCATTGAAGACAGTATTCCTGGAATTTATTTCTTAGAAAATACTTCGTTTAAGTAGGTGAATTCCGGGTATCAGGTGGCTTAAATGATTCAGGTGCTGTACTGGCGATTAATGGGCAGACTTAGAAACCCCTTATCCTGAGCCGGGCGTGGTGGAGCACGCTTGTAATCCCAGCATCTGGGAGGCGGAGACCTGAGGATCGCGGTTTGTGGACAGCTTCAACTACTTAGTGAGGTCCTCCGCAACTCAGTGAGATCCTGTTTCAAAATAAAGAATAAAAAATAGGGCAGGGGGTGTAGCTCGAAGGTCGAAGGCCCCTGGGTTCCATCCCCAGACTCCCCCCCACACACACACACACAAAAAAAGAAACCCCTTATCTTCCTGTCTTCTCTGGGATTTAGGGCCTGGTCCACCAGATGATTTCTTAAGGAATCCTAGCCAGTAAAGAGCCCTACAGTTACTTATCACAAATTGAGCCTCAATTTAGTGATTAGAATTCCCAGTACCAAATAATAAAGAGCTCCTGAACTTGATTTAGATTTAAATCTTCCCAGCCGGGCGTGGTGGCGCATGCTTGTAATCCCCGAGCTTGGGAGGCTAAGACAGGAGGATCGCACAGGTTGGAAGCCAGCCTCAGCTACTTAGTGAGGCTCTCAGCAACTTAGTGAGACCCTGTTTCCAAATAAAGTATAAAATAAGTCTGGAGTATAGCCTGGAGGTAGAAAGCCTCTGGGTTCCACCCCCAGCACCACCAAAAAAAAAAAAAAAAAAAAAAAAAAAAACTTGTTCAGGCTTGCACCAAGCTCAAGTGATCTTCCTTTTTCACCTTGGAGGACAAGGACAGGCTGAGTTTCTGCTCTTTGCCCATCTTCTGTCCCAAGCTGGCCATTTTTGACTTCTTGTGTTGGAGGGACGGGAGGGAGGAAGGGGAAAGGAGCTGTAGGACCTTGACCAGTGGCACAGTGGGCTGCTTGATCTGGGTAATCGCAGCAAGCTGTCCTAGCACAATTCCAGTATCAACTGCAAAACACCTATTGTTTATTTTTTATTTTATTTTTGTTTTGTTTATTTAATTTTGGTGGTACTGGGGGTAGAACCCAGAGGCTTTCTAACTCCTGGCTATACTCCCAGACCAATTTTATACTTTATTTAGAAACAGGGTCTCACTAAGTTGCTGAGAGCCTCACTAAGTAGCTGAGGCTGGCTTCGAACCTGCGCGATCCTCCTGTCTCAGCCTCCCAAGCGCGGGGATTACAAGTGTGCGCCACCACGCCCGGCTTATTGTCTCATTTTAGCTCAGTGTTGTCCAACTCTCTATCCCACTCCAGTTTCTTGGCTGGAATCCATAGCTCTCCCAAATAGTTCTCTGGCAAACTTCATTATCAAGCAGCGTGCACTCCTTCCTGGACTACTTAGATACCTTGGAAACTCGCATATATCTTTTTTTTTTCCGTATTGTAGGTTGAACCCAGGGTCATTCTACCTCTGAGCTACACTTCCAGCCTATCTTTTTCTGGGAGGCACTGGGGATGGAACCCAGGATCATTCTACCTCTGAGCTACACTTCCAGCCTATCTTTTTCTGGGAGGCACTGGGGATGGAACCCAGGATCATTCTACCTCTGAGCTACACTTCCAGCCCTATTATATTATTTTGAAACAGGGTCTCACTAAGTTGCTCAGGCTAGCCTCAGACCTGCGATCTTCCTGTCTCAGCCTCTCAAGTACTGGAATTACAAGCATGGATCACAGCGCCCAGCTCGTATCCTGATACCTAAGAGGAAACTTCCAATTTGACATACTTTCCTGCATTTTTAAGCCAACTAGTCCCCCAATCCTGGAATGTCACCATTTGAAACAAAAACTTAAAAGAGAGGAGCAGAGTCTGGGATTTACAATGTCAAAAGTCTGAGTGGTAGGCGGGGCGTGGCGGCGCACGCTTGTAATCCCCGCACGCGGGAGGCGGAGACAGGAGGATCCGCAGGTTCGAAACCAGCCGCGCTGGCTTAAGAGACCCTGTTTCCAAATAAAAATATAAAAAATAGGTGTCTGGGAGTGTAGCCCAGAGGTAGAAGGGTTTCCAGGAACTCCAGTACCACCAAAAAAAAAAAAAAAAAAAAAAAAAAGCCGGGCGTGGTGGCGCACCCTTGTAATCCCGCTCTTTGGAGGCGGAGATAGGAGGATCACGCAGGTTTGAAGCTCCTCGCTGGCTTAAGAGACCCTCTTTCCAAATTTTAAAAAATATATAAAATAGGTCTGGGAGTGTAGCCCAGAGGGAGAAGGGTTTCCAGGAACCCCAGTACCACCAAAAAAAAAAAAAAAAGTCTGAGTGGAATCTAAGATTGGCAATGTACTAGATTTAGAGACTTGGAAAATATATGCAACCTCCCGGGGTTCTGTTTCTTCATCCAAGGGAAATACTACTTACTACCTACCTCATAAGACTGGTATGGAAATTTAAGAGGGAACCAGCCTAGAACACCAAATGCTGCATCTGGCCCTTTTACTGGGCACTTAGACAATGTCAGTTTCCTCCCGACTCTGCCTCTTTTATTGAAAGGCATGCCTTTGCCCGTGGTGGCGCACAGTTGTAATCTAAGTACTTGGGAGGCTGAGACAGGAGGATCGCAGGTTCGTGGCCAGTGTCAGCTCCTTAATGAGGCCCTCTGCAACTCAGTGAGACCTTGTTTCAAAATAAAGAATAAAATAGGGCAGGGGGTGTAGCTCAGGGGGAGCATGCCCCCGGGTTCATCCCCAGTACTGCAAAAAGGAAGAAGAAAAAAAGAATGTCATGCCTTTTTTTTTTTTTTTTTTTTTTGGTGGTCCTGGGGGTGGAACCCAGAGGCTTTCTACTTCCAAGCTATACTCCCAGACCTATTTTCTATTTTATTCGGAAACAGGGTCTCACTGAGTTGCTGAGAGCCTCACTAAGTAAGGCTGGCTTGGAACCTGTGCGATCCTCCTGTCTCAGCCTCCCAAGCGCGGGGATTACAAGCATGCGCCACCACGCCCAGCAATGTGATGTCTTTGACACAAGCCACCATGAAGAACATTTACAACCAGGCGTGATGGCACACATTCATAATCTCAGTACGTTGGAAGGCTGAGAAAGGAGGATCACAGGTTCGAGGCCAGCCTCAGCAAGTAGTGAGACACTATTTCAAAATAAAAATAAAAATAGGGCTGGGGGTATAGCTTAGAAGTAGAATGGCCCTGGGTTCAATCCTCAGAACCATACACACACAAATAAAAAATTAATTAATTAATTAATTAAAAAGAGCTGGGAGTGTAGTTCAGAGGTAGAATGCCCCTGGGTTCCATCCTCAGCACCACAAAGAAAAAATGTACACGTATAATAATAAGGGGAAAACAGACACAGGTAGAGTCTTCGATGTCATTTCTATATTCCAAAATGAGTGGTCTGATGGATACGTAAAGAACAGGAACCATTTTATCACGCTATTTTCATTTTGAAAGGTACCAACCCAGTTGAGTTGAAAGTAAGGGACATAGCTGGGCGTGGTGGCGCACCCTTGTAATCCCCGCGCTTGGGAGGCTGAGACAGGAGGATCGCACGGGTTTGAAGCCAGCCTCAGCTACTTAGTGAGGCTCTCAGCAACTTAGTGAGACCCAGTTTCAAATAAAATATAGAATAGGTCTGGGAGTGTAGCCTAGAGGTAGAAAGCATCTGGGTTCCATCCTCAGCACCACACATACACAAAAAATCTTGCTAAGTTGTTGAGGCTGGCCTCAAACCTGCAATTCTCCTGTCTATGCCTCCAAAGTACCGAGATTACGGGGTGTGCCACTGTGTCTGGCCGATGAGCCTCATTTTACAAAAGGGGCATAGGGGGCCTGGGAGTGGTTCCGGGGCAGGTAGGCTCTGTGTTTTAACAGGGACGAGGCCCTGGCTTCAATCCTTAGCACCAAAGCATGGGCCATCGAGGCAAAGAACACACAGCTAAGTGTGACAGACCAGGGATGAGGAGCCAGGTAATAACTTCTCTTAATTTCTGTGCTATCCTGGCCCTCTGAAAACTCAAACAAACAGCTATTGAAACACGTGAAAGTGGAGATCTCTTCTCTGAAAGCACCGAGACCCTATGAGCTTAGGCCTCTGGGACACAGATGCCAAGACAACCTTAGACAGATACAGATTGGTTGGGGAAACGCCTATACTAGATGAAGGGGAGGGAGCAAGAGAAGATGAGGAGAGCCTCCAGACCGTGACGCGCATCTCACGCCTGTGAAACGAGAAGGAAGGAAGGATTAGTCAGACTATAGCGCATTAATGAGAATCCATAACATGCCAATGAGAATTCAAGCAAGATTCAAAGGGTCCCGCATGGAGCTGCCCAGCTCAGTCATGGCATGGGAGCAGCCTGGGAATTTTTTTGGGGGGGTTCTGGAGTTTGAATCCAGGAGCATTCTACCTCTGGGCATCTGATGTCTGAGTCAGCCCAGACCTACAAATATAGGATACCCCAGGTAAAGGGAGCTTGCGAACCATATGGTCAAAAGAAAAGGGGTGTTACCTACAACGCAGAACAAGAGGATAAGTCAAAAGTTCATTTTTTATTTTGAAACAGGGATCTCGCTAAGTTTCTCAGGCTATCCTTGAACCTGTCATCCTCCTGTCTCAGCTTCCTAAGTATTGACTTTACAGAGATGAGCCGCCATGCCCAGCTCTGGGGTATGTTTGAATCACAAATGTATGGAGAGATACAGTGATTGCTTCTGACTGAACCCTAAACCCGTTGCTGTGACCCAGAGCCTGATCCCTAGGAGTGATCCGCTCTCCTGCACTGTGTCCTGGGAGCAGGGGGATCAGGGTTAGCAGATGGTTCACTCTCTTCCTGCGATCCTGGCCCTCAATGCTTTTGCCTGTGGAGGTGGCCAGGCAAGTCACTCCTTGGACATAAGACTGAGACACCAGCCTTCTGAGTGAGCAGAGAGGTAGATAGGGCTGTCTCAGTCAATGTTGTGCTGCTGTAACAGAATATCTGACACAGGGTGACTTATAAGGAACAGAAAAGCATTCTTTTACTGTTTTGGAGACTGGAAAGTTCAAGATCAAAGTGTCAGCATTGGCTTGTGCCACAATGCCCAGGTCCCCCAGCCCTATTATTTACTTACTTACTTACTTACTTACTTACTTACTTATTTATTTTGTAGCACTGGGGATTGAAGCCAGGAGCATTCTACTTAGGATATACACCCCCAATCCTATTTTGTATTCTTTTTTTGGGTGGTGGTACTGGGGTTCCTGGAAGCCCTTCTACCTCCAGGCTACACTCCCAGACCTGTTTTATATTTTGAAACAGGGTCTCCTAAGCCAGCGGGCGTGGCTGGCTTCAAACCTGCACGATCCTCCTGTCTCTGCCTTCCAAGCGCAGGGATTACAAGCATGCACCACCACGCCCAGCTATTTTTTATTCTTTATTTTTGAAACAGGGTCTCACTAAGTTGCGGAGGGCCTCACTAAATAACTGAGACTGGCCATGAACCTGTGATCCTCCTGTTTCATCCTCCTAAGTACTGGGTTTACAAGCGTGCGCCGCCACGCCCGGCTTGACGTTTTTATTTGTGAAGCAGGATCTTTACTAAGTTATGACACACTGGCAGAAGAGAGAGAACACACTCCAGCAAGCTGTTTTCACAGCGGCATTCATTCATTCATTCGTTCATGAGGACAGGAGCGACCTCTCATTAGGCCCCAACTCCAGCACAGGGGCCCTCAAAACCAGGCTCTGGATACTGCTGACCTTCCACCATAGATGCCTTGAAAACAATCTTCACACCAGTTCCCATCTGGACTTTCCTGGTCCCCAAGTTGTAGACTGGGCCTGCAGTACATGTGGGTGGTCAGACCAGAGGTGATACACCTTGTCTTTTGAGTTGTAGGTAACACCACTATTCTCCTGACATGTTTTGCCAGCTCCCTTTAGCTGGGGTCTCCCGCACTCGTGGGCCTGGGCTGACTCACACATCAGCTGCCCTGTGCCAGGCAGACACTGAGCTAAGTCATCCCAGAACCAACACAACAGGCCAGGGCATATCCCAGGCGCTCTGGGAGGCTGAGCAAGGTGGGTGGGAGACGCATGGGTGACGTCTTGTCTGCTGGCTAGCCTCGTCTTTGCCCCAGTTGGTTTGGAGGCTACTTCACTGGCCTGAGGGGAGGGTCACGCCCCATGCCCAAAGGCTGTCCTGACCAGTGTTCCCAGTCAGGAAGCTCTGGGCCTTGACCTCCTCTACAAAACCATCCTCAAAAGAGAAAGGGCAAGCCGGGCGTGGTGGCACATGCATGTGATCCCAGCATTTGGGAGGCTGAGACAGGAGGATCGCTGTTTGAGGACAGTCTCAGCTACTTGGTGAGGTCCTTTGCAACTCATTGAGACTGTTTTAAAATAAAGAATAAGGCAGGCGTGGTGGTGCACTCTTGTAATCCCAGCACTTGGGAGGCTGAGACAGGAGGATCACACGGGTTCGAAGCCAGCCTCAGCTACTTAGTGATGCTCTCAGCACCTTAGTGAGACCCTGTTTCCAAATTAAAATATAAAATAGGTCTCTAAGCCGGGCGTGGTGGCGCAAGCTTGTAATCCCCGTGCTTGGGAGGCTGAGACAGGAGGATCGCGCAGGTTCGAAGCCAGCCTCAGCTACTGAGTGAGGCTGTCAGTAACTGAGTGAGACCCTGTTACCAAATAAAATATAAAAAAGGTCTGGGAGTATAGCCCAGAGGTAGAAAGCCTCTGGGTTCCACCCCCAGTACCACCAAAAAAAAAAAAAAAAAGAGAGAGAGAGAGAAAGGTCAAAGGCGGGACAGGCCACGTGCCCTGCCCTGCAGCAGGGACAGTCACCCTCCTGCAGGTAAGTCTGTCCAGGGCAGCCCGGCCACCAGCCCTGGAGGGCCTGGTGCCTGCTGCCGGCTGGAGCAGAAGAAGCAAAGGCAGGCCGGCCCCCAAGAGGAGTGTGGCTTGGGGGATCCCCTCTGCAACCTGCCTACAAGCCCCCGACACCCTCGGCGCCGAGGGCTGCATTTTGCCTAAAACTGGCACAGTGAGTGCCTGCGATCTTAAGATGGTACATCATTGTGGCTGGAATCCAACCCCAGCAGCACCCGCCAGGCTGCCGTAACCCTGATTAATGGTCTGGAGACATGATAGAGAACTTGTACAATGGTGTCACAGAGAGGACGACAAATTCATTTGCTTTGCTTCACAGAAGCTTAAGGCTTTTTCTTTAGGATTTTTAATTTTTTGTTTTAGTGTTTTAGGAAGGCATTTCCCCTTGAATTCTTTTTTTTTTTTTTTTGTATTGGGGATTGAACCCAGGGCCATTCTACCCCCTCTCTAGAGTTACACACCAAACCCCGCTTTTTATGTTTTTTTTTTTTTTTTTTTTTTTTTTTTTTTGGTGGCACTAGAGGCTTTCTACCTCCGGGCTATGTTCCCAGACCTATTTTATACTTTATTTGGGAATAGGGTCTCGCAAAGTTACTGACAGCCTCACTAAGTAGCTGAGGCTGGCTTCGAACCCGTGTGATCCTCCTGTCTCAGCCTCCCAAGCGCGGGGATTACAAGCGTGCGCCACCACGCCAGGCATTATTTTTTGTTTTGAAATAGGGTTTACCTAGGTTGCTGAGAGTCTCAATTCGTTGCTAAGGCTATCCTCAAACCAGTGATCCTGTTCAAGTACTAAGATTTACAGGTGTACACCACCTTGAATCCTTTTTTTTTTTTTTTTTTTTTTTTTTTTTTTTTGCGATACTGGGAATGAAACCCAGGGGCATTCTACCTCCAAGCTACGCCCCCAGCCCTATTTTTTATTCTTTATTTTGAAACAGGGTCTCACTGAGTTGCAAAGGGCCTCACTAAGTCATAGCTGATGCTGTCCGCGAACTGCGCTGATCCTCCTGTCTCAGCCTCCCAAATGCTGGGATTACAAGCGTGGGCCACCATGCCTTGGCTCCCTTGAATTCTCAAGATTGTTTTCTTATACCTTCTTTGCTTTACAGTTTACATTCCCTCTACACAGAAAACCCTCTACACAGAAAACCCCTGCCCTTGCTATTAGGTGAAGCCACTTGATTGGTTTTAGCTAATTAGCTGTGAGCAGCAGTTCCGTGCTATTTCTAGACTATGTATAGTGGGTGAGAGATCTTGATGACTCTTCCTGCCACAGCCAGCAGTGATGTTGCAGGTTGTGGGGCCTCTGTGGTCCCCATACTAAGAGACCATGAAGGGCAGCCTCCCTCCCCACCGACCTACCTTCGCTAACATAACGGGCATTTATCGTGAGCTAGAAGCAACCCTTGGCTGTGTTATGCCATCTACTTTTTTTTTTCAAAAGGAATGGGAGGCGGGCAGGGCGGGATGGGAGGGAGGGAAAGCCATCTCAGATAGCCGATCGGTGTCTCCCCGCCCCCATTCCTGGAAGCTCCGGGCACGGGCGGCTCTCAGAACCGCTTACCGGAGCCGGGCACCGTAGCACACGTAGAACACCCGTACGTGGGAGGTTGGGACAGGAGGATGGCAGTTCAAGGCCAGCCTCGGCCGAAGAGCCTGTTTCAAATAAGGGGAAGGGAGCTGGAATATCGTTCGGAGGTAAAACACCCCCTGGGTTCAATTCCCAGTACCACAAAAGAAAAAACACACTTTAGGAACCCAGGGCGCTCCCCTCCGTCTCCGCGTTCCGCTCAGCACGCCCACATCCTCCGCAGTAGGACGCCGGCGCTCGCGGCCCCCTCGCGCTCCCCCTCGCCCACCATTTTCTGAATCAAAATGGAAGAGGGCGTGGCTGCGGTGGGAACTGCGGCCGCAGAGCCGCGGCCCCGACTCTGTTCCCTTCCAGGCGTTTGCAGGTGGATCCCACCCTCACCCCGACTTGAAGGGAGCCGGGACGTTTTCCTCCGCCTTCTCTCTCCCTGCACCAGCAGCGGCCAGCTGCTTTGTACGCCTTAGGGACCCTAACCTGACCGCCATCCCCGTTTCGATCCCTCCCCCACTCCCCCGAGTCCACCATTTCCCCCCCTAAAATGGATCGAAGCAGCGGCAAGAAGGGGGTAGAGGCGACGCAGCTCAGAACCCGCTGCGGTCTCCGCCCTCTCTGATGCTGCCTCTGCCCATTCAAACCTCTTCAGACCCAGAGCAGGCAGCAGTGTGTGTGTGTGTGTGTGTGTGTGTGTGTGTGTGTGTGTGTGTGTCTAGTGCCCAGAGCACGTCCGCCTGCTTCTGAGGCTGGGGGGGAGATGGTGCTCAGGCGAGAAAGAAACCTCGTGGTCACTTAAATTCATATCATCCCTTTGTCCAGCGAAGTCCATGTTTGAAAGTGAACGCGGCTAGGCGCAGTGGCCGCCCTTAATCCCAATACTTGGCAGCCCGAGACCGGAGCATTACAGGATTACCACCTCAGCAACCTAGCGAGACCTTCGGCAACTTAGTGAGACCCTGTTTCAAAATAAAAACGAAAATAGGGCTGAGGCTGTAGTTCAGAGGTAGAATGCCCCTAGGTTTAATCTCCATTTAAAAAAAAAAATAGTTCAGGTTTTCAATTAACCCAACAGCGATTCAGAAGTGATGCCGCGATCGTCCCTCCCAACCCCTAGCCTCAACTCGTGCTTGATACTAAAAGTGTATCAACCGTCCTCAGATTGTCAGGAGGATCGGCCTGTTGGGTCAGTAGAACGCGAATCCTTTTTTCTCTCTACCTCCCCTCCCCCAAGACCATTTCCCTCGCAGTCCTGTCAATCCCCTGGAGATGGGCTCAGGAAATAAGGCCAAGAGGGACAGAGATTTCTTCTAGTTCTTTTCAGTGTTTCTCTGTTCTCGTCCTTAGGGCTTCTTATTCTTGTCATTACTGTTATATTATCAACCTGCATCCTGTTGGCCATTAGGAAATAGAAAGGAGCTCTCTTTTCATTTGGGAAGCAAGGGGTAGATAAAAGTGTGCGGGTCAGTAAACAGCTCAGCCACCTGTCTTTGCTGCTCACGGATAATACAAATATAGACTGAGCAGCCACTGTTTTGGAAGATTGAAATGCACACGGCAGCTGGCCGCGCCCCTTCTCAGGGGCCCTGTGGATGTGAAGCTCTTCTGTGAAGTCAGAGCTGCGGCTGCATAATCCCACAGTAAGGAGACACCTCGGCTTGTCAGATTTTATTTCTTTCTTTTTTTTTTCTTTTTTTTTGGTGGTACTGGGGGTGGAACCCAGAGGCTTTCTGCCTCCGGGCTATACTCCCAGACCTATTTTATACTTTATTTGGAAACAGGGTCTCACTAAGTTGCCGAAAGCCTCACTAAGTAGCTGAGGCTGGCTTCGAACCTTTGTGATCCCCCCCGTCTCAGCCTCCCAACTGCAGGGATTATAAGTGTGAGCCACCATGCCTGGCTTGGCTTGTCAGATTTTATTTTTTTATTTTTTATTTATTTATTTATTTATTTTGGTGGTACTGGGGATGGAACCCAGAGGCTTTCTACCTCCAGGCTATACTCCCAGACCTATTTTATATTTTATTTGGAAACAGAGTCTCACTAAGTTGCTGAGAGCCTCATTAAGTAGCTGAGGCTGGCTTCGAACCTGTGCGATCCTCCTGTCTCAGCCTCCCAAGCGCGGGGATTACAAGCGTGCGCCACCACTCCCGGCTCCCCTGCCATATTTTTTATTCTTTATTTGGAAACAGGGTCTCACTAAGTCGCTGAGAGCCTCACTAAGTAGCTGAGGCTGGCTTCGAACCTGTGTGGTCCTCTTGTCTCAGCCTCCCAAGCACGGGGATTACAAGCGTGCGCCACCACGCCCAGCTAGCTTGTCAGATTTGAAAAGCTGTCACATGTTCTTCTGGTCTTCGAAAATCACATTCATTCAACCTCCGCAACTGCTTCATTTCCCGCTTCTTAACCACATCCACATCCCTGTTAACCCTTTCTACCTGGAACCCCAAACCTCCTAGTCCTTACCACCTCAGGGACAGATCCAGGTAGAGGGGTCTGAAGTTTAGAATTTGGAAGACCCTTTTAAGAAAAAGAATATTAAGCCAGGTGCAGTGGCTCATACTTGGGAACCCAGTACTTGAGAGGATGAGACAGGATGGCAGGTTCGTGGCCAGTCTGGGCAACTTAGTGAGGCCCTATTTCAAAATCAAAACTAAGCCAAGCGTGGTGGCGCATGCTTGTAATTCCAGCATGTGGGAGGCTGAGGCAGGACAATTGCGGTTCACAGACAGCCTCAGCTACTTAGGGAGGCCCTTTGCAACTCAGTGAGACCCTATATCAAAATAAAGAATAAAAAATCTGGGTGTGGAAGTGCACGCTTGTAATCCCAGCGCTTGGGAGGCTGAGACAGGAGGATCACATAGGTTTGAAGCCAGCCTCCGCTACTTAGTGAGGCTCTTAGCAACTTAGTGAGACCCTGTTTCCAGATAAATTATAAGAATTAGGTCTGGGAGTATAGCCCAGAGGTAGAAAGCCTCAGGGTTCCACCCCCAGTACCACACACAAAAAAAAGAATAAAAAATAAATAAAAATAAGGCTGGGAGTGTAGCTCAGAGGTAGAATGCCCCTGGGTTCTATCCCCAGTGCCGCAAAAATAAAGTAAAATAAAATAAAAAATAAAATAGGGCCGGGTGTATAGTTCAGAGGTAGAATGCCCCTGGGTTCAATCTCTAGTAACACACACACACACAAACACATACACACACACACAGGAAAAGAATAATAAAAAGATATGGGCATTGCATCTAGCTAGTTTGAAGAGTTAATATTTATTTATAATGAGAAATCACAACAAATTACAAAATTTGAACAGCTGCTACATACAAAAACATTTCTATAAAAATCACACTTTAATTCTGTTTGTCATACATCTGATCATTATATATATACATATACATAGATAGATAGGTAGATGATAGATTGAACCCAAGAGCATTTTCTAAAATTATTTTATTGGTGCATTGTGTTCATATTTTTTAATGGAATGCAAGATGGTAAAGACATATATATACACATCACCCAATTAGCTCCCAAGAGCATCTTACCTTTGATCTACACCCTGAGCCCCCCTTTTTTGTGTTACAGGTACTGGGGTTTGAACCCATGGGCATTCTACCTCCAAGCTACACTCTCAGCTCTATTTTTTATTCTTTATTTGATTTATTTTGAAGGAGTCTCACTAAGTTGCTGACAGCCTCAGTAAGTTGCTGAGGCTGGCCATGAACCTGTGATCCTCCTGTCTCAGCCTCCCAAGTACTGGGATTACAAGCATGCTACGCCCAGCTCAGCCCCAGCCCTTTGTATTTTTTGGTTTTGAAACAAGATCTTAAGCCCTCAAGCCCAGCGTGGTGGCGCCCACTTGTAATTTCAGTACTTGGGAAGATGAGACAGGAGGATCACACGTTCACAGCCAGCCGCACTATTTAGTGAGGCTCTCCACAACTGAGTGAGACCGTTTCAAAATAAAGAATAAAAAATAGGACTGGGAATGTAGCTTGGAGGTAGAATGCCCCTGGGCTCAATCCTCAGTTCTATAAAAAAAAAAAAGAAAGGAAAGGAAAGAAAAGAGAGAAAGAAGGAAGGAAGGAAGGAAGGAAGAAAGGAAGGAAGGAAGGAAAGAAATAGGGTCTCATTAGGTTGCCAAGGGTCTTGCTAAATTGCTGAGGCTGGCCTTGAACCTGGGATCCTCCTGTCTCAGTCTCCCAAGTACTGGAGTAACAAGCATGTGCCATCACACCTGGCTGATCCTCTCTTATAAAGAGAGGATTATTATTATTATTTTCCCTAGAGAAATTGAAAGGTAATTCAATCTTTCATTGATATGGTTAATGTATTTTTGTTTAGTTATTTATTTTTGGCACTGGACATTACATTATTATTGTTGTTGTTGTTGTTGTTGTTGTTGTTGTTGTTGTTGTTGTTTTTGTACAGGGGTACTCATTCAACCTCCGAGCTACACACTCCAACCCTATTTAATTAATTAATGTATTTATTTATTTACTTTGTGTATATGTTTGGGGGTATTGAACTCAGGATAATTCTACCTCTGAGCTATATTCCCGGACCTATTTTATTTTATTTTTTTGTAACAGGATCTCACTAAGTTGCTGAAGCTGGCCTCAAACCTGCAATCTTCCTATCTCAGCCTCCCAAGTACTGGGATTATAGATATACATTACCGTGACGGGTTTCACCTTGCTTCAAAATTGGGGATTAAACCAAGGCATGGTGGCACGCGCTTGTAAACCCAGTACTTGGGAGGTTGAGACAGGAAAATTGCAGGTTCAAGGACAGCCTCAGCAAGTGTGAGACTTAATCAAAGTAGTGAGACCTTCTTTAAAAACAAAAAATAAAACAGAGCTGGGTGGGGTGTGATTCAGAGGTAGAATGTCACTGGGTTCCATCCCCAGTACCACACACACAAAAATAAATAAATAAATAAGCAAAATTATGGATTAAGATTTGTTGATTGAGCCAGGCGTGGTGGCGCACGCTTGTAATCCCTGTGCTTGGGAGGCTGAGACAGGAGGATCACGCAGGTTCGAAGCCAGCCTCAGCTAGTTAGTGAGGCTCTCAGCAACTTAGTGAGACCCTGTTTCCAAATAAAATATAAAATAGTTCTGGGAGCGTAGCCCGGAGGTAGAAAGCCCCTGGGTTCCACCCCCAGTACCACCAAAAATAAATAAATAAATAAATAAATAAATAAATAAATAAATAAATTTACAAACATCATTAAAAAAAAAGATTTGTTGATTGTTGGCTGGGCGTGGTGTCACACGCTTGTAATCCCAGTACTTGGAAGGCTAAAATAAGAGGATCACAGGTTCACAGCCAGCCTCAAGTACTTAGTGAGGCCCTCTGCAACTTAGTGAGACCCTATTTCAAAATAAAAAATAAAAAATAGAGCCAGGAGTTTAGATGTAGGAAATCCCTGGGTTCAATCCCCAGAACTGCAAAAATATATATAGATGTGTTGATTGTTTACTGAGTCTATGAAAGGCAATAGAATGTAGCAGTTAGGCTTATTGGCATTAGAGTTGGACAACCCTAGTTTGAATCCTAGGGCTTCCTCTTACTGGCCTATAATGACCCTTACTTGTAATTACTTAATTATACATGAAAGGGACAGAAAAACACAAAGAAATTATCTAACAAAACCTAAACTAAATGTAATTCCAAACCAACTTCCTCTTATCCCAACAAGCCCACATCCATCTCACCACCAGCAACAGAAGGGGAAGTCAATGTAGAAAGTGAGCCGGGCGTGGTGGCGCACGCTTGGAATCCCAGCATTTGGGAGGCTGACACCAGAGGATCGCGGTTCGCGGCCAGCCTCAACTACTTAGTGAGGCCCTCTGCAACTCAGTGAGACCCGGTTTCAAAATAAAGAATAAAAAATAGGGCTGGGGGTATAGCTCGGAGGTAGAATGCCCCTGGGTTCCATGCCAGTACTGAAAAAAGAAAGAAAGAAAAAGAAGAAAAGATAAATTGTGGTCAATATTCTTACTTTTACTAACTGCAAAAATACAAGCTATAGCTATGTCCTGAGCATTAGTTCTCTGTTGCCATTTCATAAAATGCCGCAAACTTGGCAGCTCATCTTATAATAACACCCACTTCTATGGCCCATAATTGGGTGATTCCCAAGTCCAGGCATGGCATGACTGGGTCCCTTGCTCATGGTCATAGACGGCTGAGATCAAGGCCTCGGGCTGCATTCCCATCTACAGCTTGGGGTCCTCTTCCAAACGTATATGATTGTGGCAGAGTTCCGTTCCATGTGAATAAAATGGAGGCCCTACCTTTTTTCCTGGCCACCTACCAGGGGTCATTCTCAGCTTCTAGATATTACTCACTTTTCCTGCCACACGGTCTCCTCCATCTTCAAAGCCAGCAGTGGAAAATCTTCCCCACCCTGACTCCCTTTCATGCTTTAAATTTTTCTGACATAAGCCAGGGCCGGTCCCTCTAAGGGTTGACCCGATTAGGGCAGGCCCACTTCGGAGTCGCCCTTTCAATTAACTCAGTGACCTAGGACCTTCATTATATGTACAAAATCTCTCTTGCTACATTGTCAGGGCTGTGATATTTCACTATATTCACAGGTTCGATCTAGAGTCAAGGGGAAGGAATATGTCAGTGTGAAGTCCGTTTTAATTTTGCCTTCCACAACTCTCCCTACGGGTCTTACATGGTTCCTGTACTAATCAAGGGGCCCTAAAGCTTAAATGTCATTGGCTTTAAGGTGAATTCACCTCTCCATTGCCTGCAACCATTCAGTTGTTCACTCATATATAACCATATTCTGCTCATGAACCTTCAAACCTCAACAATACAGAATCATGGATTAGTTATTGCTTACCATTCTAACAGAAGTTACACGATCAGCTGACCAACACTGTTTTGTTTTGCAGTGTTGGCCATCAAACCCAAGGCCTTGGCCATGCTAGGCAAGGAGTTTATCTCTGAGCTACATCCTCACATCGTCAGCTCTGACCAGTACTGGGTTTTTTGTCGATTTTATTGCTTTAGGGTTTTGTTTTTTTGTTTGTTTGTTTTTTGGTTTTTGTTTGTTTGTTTGTTTGTTTGTTTTTGCAGTACTGAGGATGGAACCCAGGGGCATTCTACCTCCAAGCTATACTTCTAGCCCTATTTTTTATTTTTTTTATTTTGAAACAGGGTCTCATTGAGTTGCAGAGGGCCTCACTAAGTAGTTGAGGCTGTCCGTGAACCGCGATCCTCCCAAGAATGTGCCACCACACTCAGCTGTTTTTTTTTTTCTTTCTTGATACTGCGTAGAGAACACAGGGACTTTTTTTTTATGTGTGTGTGGTATTGGAGATGGAACCCAGGGGCATTCTACCTCCAAGCCACACCCACAGCCCTATATTTTATTCGTTAATTTGAAACCAGGTCTCACTAAGTTGCAAAGGGCCTCAGTAAGTAGCTGAGACTGTTCTCAAACCGTGCTCCTCCTGTGGTCTCAGCCTCTCAAATGCTGGGAGAAAAAAGCGTGCGCAACCACGCCCGGCTCACAGAGACATTTTACCTCCTAGCTATATCTCTAACCCTTTTTATTTTGAAACAGGGTCTAATTTGCTGAGTTTCACTAAGTTCCTGAGGCTGGCCTCAAACCTGAGTTCTTTTTGTCTCAGCCTCCCAAGTACTAGTATTACAGGCAGGCACCATTGCGCCTAGAATAGGTTTTGTTGTGGTGGTGGTTGTTGTTGTTGTTGTTTATTTGTTTGTTTGGAAGCATTCTATCTTTGAGCTACTCCCCGCCCCAGCCATTTTTGTGTGTGTAGTACTGGGGATAGAGCTACACTCCAGCCCTATTTATTTTTTATTTTTTGTGGCGCTGGGGATTGAACCTGGGGCATTCTACCTTCAAGCCATACCCTCATCCCTTTTCTTGTGTGTGTGGTGCTGAAAATGGAACTCAGGGGCTTTTTATCCCCTGGCCTACACTCCCAGACCTATTTTATATTTTCTTTGGAAACAGGGTCTCACTAAGTAGCTGAGGCTGGCTTCGAACCTGCTTAATACTCCTGTCTCAGCCTCCCACGTGCTGGGATTATAAGTGTGCACCACCACGCCTGGCTCATACCTATTTTTTATTCTTTATTTTGAACCAGGGTCTCACTAAGTTGCAGAGGGCCTCACTAAGTAGCGGAGGCTGTCTGCGAACCTGCGATCCTGTCTCAGCCTCCCAAGTACTGGGATGACAAGTGTATGCCACCATGCCTGGCTACTATTTTTTATTTATTTATTTTTATTTTTCTTTTATTTATTGTTTATTTATTTATTTATATTTTTATTTTATTTATTGCTTATTTTTATTTTTATTTTATTTATTGTTTATTTATTTATTTTTATTTTTATTTTATTTATTGTTTATTTATTTATTTTCACAGGTCTGGGGATGGAACCCAGAGGCATTCGACCTCTGAGCTATACCTCCTGCCCTATTACTCATTCTTTATTTTGAAACAGGGTCTCAGTAAGTTGCGAAGGGCCTCACTAAGTAGCTGAGGCTGTCTGCGAACTGCGATCCTCCTGTCTCAGCCTTCCAAATGCTGGGATTACAAGCGTGTGCCACCACGCCCGGCTCGCCTATTTTTTCTTTTTGAAACAGGATTTCACTGAGTAGCTGAGGGTGTCTTCATGTTACTCAGGCCAGCTTGAACCTGCGATCCTCTTGTCTCACCCTCCCGAGTGCTGGAATGACAAGTGTGCAACAGCATGCCGGTTTCTCACATAGACTCCATACGCTTACCCCCTGTGCTCTTGCTCTGCCATTCTCTTGGAATGAGTAATCCTCCCAGACCTGGTATCACAGAGCTCTAGCTCACAGATGAGGAAAACAACTGAGAGGAGGAACAGGTCAGTACATGGTCAACTGATTCCACCGCCGCGGGCCTCAGGATATCTTGGCTGAAGAGCATGCAGAAAATTGTCTTGGCAATCTGGAATGAGAGAAAAAAAAAGGGGGCTAAAGACAAGATAGATACCCCGTGGGCATGCCCTCCGGTGACCTACTTCCTCCAACCATGCCCCACCACCTGCAGATTCCGCCAGCATCCAGGGGTCCACTCAGCGATCAGTGGACCGAAGCCCTGAAGGGGTCAGAACCCTCCTGCTGCATCGACTTGCCCGCAGCCATCCCTGAACACTGCCGCCCTGGGAGCAAGCCAGCGATGCGGGAGCCTCGGGAGACGTTCCAGATCCAAACTCTTAACATTCCCATCAAGGACTCGCTCCCTGGATAGTTCAGAAGCCATAAAATAAGAGCTACTTGGAAGCTGGGCATGGTGGCGCACGCTTGTAATCCCAGTACTTGGGAGGCTGAGATGGGAGGATCGAGCAGGTTCGAAGCCAGCCTCAGCTACTGAGTGAGACCCTGTTTCCAAAAAATATATAAACTAGGTCGAGGGTGTAACCCAGAGGTAGAAGGCCCCTGGGTTCCACCCCCAGTACCAGACACAAAGAGAGACAGACAGACAGACATCAAGAAAGACACTTGGAGAGCCATTACTAGCCAGATGTAGCACAGGATTTTTTGTGTGTGAGTGCGGGTCTGGGGATGGGACCCAGGAGCATTCAACCTCCGAGCTACACCTCAGCCCTATTTTTTATTCTTTATTTTGAAACAGGGTCTCTATGACATGCAGAGGGCCTCATTAAGTAGTTGAAGCTGTCCTCGAAACTCAACCCTCCTGCCTCAGCCTCCCAAATGCTGGGATCACAAGCATGCACCCCCACGCCCGACTTCATTTGCTTTTTATCTTTATTTGGTACTAAGCATGTTCTGTACCATGGACACAATTCTTTAAATCTGTAACTGATCTCAGTTAAAGGTGAGAAAACAGAAACAAATAGAGATTTATTAAACTGCCAGACACAGTAGTACAAACCCATAATCCCAGTATTTAAGAGGCTGTGACAGAGGATAGAAGGATGTGGAACAGCATAAAGATATTTAATAAGACCCTGTTAAAAATTTAAAAATAACCCGGGCTTGCTGGCACATGCTTGTAATCCCAGCATTCGGGAGGCTGAGACCAGAGGATCCTGGTTCGCAGACAGCCTCAGCTACTTAGTGAGGCCCTCTGCAACTCAGTGACACCCGGTTTCAAAATAAAGAATAAAAAATAGGGCAGGGGCTGTAGCTCGGAGGTAGAATGCTCCTGGGATCTATCCCCAGACCCACAAAAAATAATAATAAAATATATAAATAAATAAGTAGATAAAATAAATAAAAATAAAAAATAAAGGGGTATAACTCAGACCTAAAACTGCCTGGTTTTAATTCCCAGTACAACAGTAAAACAAACTGCTAAGTTTATTTTAGTAGGAACCTGGTTACCATGGTCCATGTCCATAGACTCCCAGCTAATTGTTTCCTGACTCTATGAGCAGCCTGATGAATTCAGAGAATACTTGCTCTCCGCGTCTCAGAATATAGTACAGGGCCTTGTCCTTGTGAAAGGTGTTCCTGGGCAGTGGGTCTCAGCCACTTTTACATGCACCAGAGTGGACAGCAGGGACCATTTCTGGAAGCACATGCTGAAAGCATCAGCAGGCAGGCAGGGCAGCCATGCAGAAAGAGGGCAGCTGCTGCCATGACAACAGTCTCCAGGGCCCTGCACTCCTCAGGGGATCCCAGGAAGCCCAGGGTGGTTTCTGGGGCAGGGATTCACCACCACCCGCTCTCAGGGGCTCTGGGCACCCGGGAGGCTCCTCCCCCTCTCCCTGCCTGACCTGGGGTTTCCTCCTAAAAGGTAGGTGGGGCTGCGCTTCTGCAGGAGAAGCAGAGGCCTGGCCCCGCCCTGCCTCCCTCTCCCCCTCCCCCCTCCCAGACCCCTTGCTTTCCTGGACTGCAGGAGCTGCCCTCCCTAGGGTCCCACTAAGTCACCACCCTCTGGCTTCGAACCTGTGATCCTCCTGTCCTCTCAGTTTCCCGGGTACTGGGATCACAGGTGTGGCCACCGCACCCGGCGGAGCCTGCTCTTTTCTGCTTCTGGCCGCATCCTGCCTGAGACCTAGAGACTGTGTCTATGATCTCCACACGCAGGCACACGCACGCACACACAGTCTGTGCCCAGGAAGCAAAGAAGCATCTCTGGGTGGGTGGGAGGGCAGCAACTCAGTCTGCAGGAAACACTCAGGCCAGGGAAGGCAGGCCCACAGCTGGGCTGAAGAGGGAGCGCCTGGGCAGGACCCTCCGGGGCTCTGGACACTCGGGGGCCTCCTCCCCTCTCCTTGCCCTGAGTCAGGTCCCTTCCCGCGCTAGCACGCTGGCTCCACGCTGCCCACGCCGCTGAGGCGGCCTTCTCTGAGGAAGAAAGCCAGCTAAAGGGTCAACCTGTCCACTGCAAATCGTCCTGTGCCCTCTGCCTTCTTGTTTTCTTTGCCTTTTCCCGAGCAATTTAAATTCTCAAGACAAGCGGCACCCGCATGGTTAAGAGATGACCTGCTGGAGTCCTGTTGTTCCAGATAAAGCAACCAGAGAAACATTGGTCCTAAGACCTCCTCGTCGCTCATCTTTCTTGAGATTTTCAGAACTCAGAGCATCTGGTGACCTCAGATAACATCAGCATGTGAGTTAGAGAAAGAGACCTCGGTGGAATTGATGATTACTCTACCATCCATCCATCCATCCATCCATCCGGACCAAAAAAATACACTCCCTTAGCCAGGTGTGGTGTGTATGCCTGTAATTCCAGGATTTGGGAGGCTGAGATAAGAACTTACTGAGGTCCTCAGCAGCTTAGTGAGAGTCTGTTTCCAAATAATGATAAAGTAGGGCTAGGAATGTAGCTTAGAGGTAGAATGCCCCTGGTTCAGCAGCCAGTACCCCCACCCACAGCAAAAAGAGAAGAACAAAACTCCCTCAGTCCCAGTACTTGGGAGGCAGAGATAGGAGGATCACAGGTTCAAGGCCAGCCTCAGCAACCTCATGAGGCCCTCTGCAACTTAACGAGACCCTGTTTCAAATAGAAAATAAAATTGAGCTGTGGGTGGAGCTCAGAGGTAGAATGCCCCTGAGTTCAATCCTTAATACCACACACAAAGAGAAAAGAAAAAACTTTCCTAAAATTCCCAATAGTAAGATGCAGTGGCCCATGCCTACAATCCCTGGTGTTCAGGAGACTGAGACAAGACGATCGAAGGTTCGAGGCCAGTTGCTGTGACTTAGCAAGGAGATCCTGTTTCAAAATAAAATTTAAAAGAAGTAGGGTGTAACTCAGAAGTGGAATGCCCCTGGGTTCTATCCCCAGTACCAGCAACACTTTTTTCCTATATCAGGTTGTCACCTGTACTTTTTAGCTAAGATCGGCCATCGGATGATAGTCGGACCGTTCCCCCACGACCTAGCTCGTCCTAATAGAGACCTTTCTCTACCAGCACCCTGCCTCTGGACGTACTGGCTTCTGTCATGAGAAGGCAGAGCGGCCTCTGCTTGGTTTCAGGGATGCCACTTGGCAGTAGCTGCGACTGCCTTCCTGGAGTCCAGACAAGGCAGGGCACAGCGCTTGCCCTGAGATGGCCTTCCCTGCTGCCTCCAACTCAGCCACAGAGACGCCTCTCACCTCAGGGACTCTCTAAAGGACCCCAGAACCACCCTAGTCTGAGGTGTGGGTGACAGAGGTTGGAAGAGAGGAAATTGTGTCCAATCTTGGCTCTGTGGCTCAATGAGTTCATAGAGACTGTTGTTCTGCCCTTGTTACCATCTATGCTGATAAATTAGATCCAGGTGTTCTGGAGGAGTTCATTGACTTAAAGAGGAGGTAGATACTGAAAAATCATTTAACACATCCTTATAAGAAGTCTAAGTCAGCCGGGCATGGTGGCGCACGCTTGTAATTCCATCTTTTGAGAGGCCGAGACCAGAGGATCGTGGTTTTTGGACAGCCTCAGCTACTTAGTGAGGCTCTCCGCAACTTACTGAGACCCTGTTTCAGATTAAAGACTAAAAAATAGGGCTGGGGGTGTAGGTCGGAGATCGAATATCCCTCGGTTCCATCCTCAGACCCGCCAAAAAAAAAAAAAAAGTCTAAGCCATTTGGTTCTTTAAGAACATCCAGTTCAGTTTGTCCTGGTGACTGTCAAGAACAGTCTCTGGGATTCAGTAACATTTGAGTTGCATTTTAATGATTGAATAGTATTTTGCTGAACAGAGAAGGGTAGGGCAGTCTAGATAGAAGCATAAGGAAAGGCCTAGAGGTTTGGCATCACAGGCCTGCCTGGACCAGACCTAAGTCTCCCAAGAATGTGCATGACAAATGTCCATTACACACAGGGCGTGGTGCGTACACTTGTAACACCAGTATTTAGGAGGCTAAGATGGGAGGATCGCATGTTTGTGGCTAGCCTCTGCTATTTAGAGAGGCTTTTAGCAACTTACTGAGACCCTGTTTCAAAATAAAAAAAAATAGGGCTAAAGGTGTAGCTTGGAAGTAGAATGCCCTTGGGTTCAATCTCCAGGTTTCTTTAATTTTTTAATTTTTTTAATTTTTTTATTTTTTGGTGGTACTGGGTTGGAACCCAGAGGCTTTCTACCTCCGGGCTATACTCACAGACCTATTTTATACTTTTTTCGGAAACAGGGTCTCACTAAGTTGCTGAGAGCCTCACTAAGTAGCTGAGGCTGGCTTCGAACCTGTGTGATCCTCCTGTCTCAGCCTCCCAAGCGCGGGGATTACAAGCGTGCGCCACCACGCCCGTCTTCCAGTTTTAAAAAAATAACTAAAAAATAAAAATTAGGGCTGGGGGGGGGTAGCTTGGAGGTAGAATACCCCTGGGTTCAATCCCAAATACTACAAAAAAAAGGTACATTACCAAGGCCAATTTAGCAATGTACTCTAAATGCACCTTTTATTTTTGTTTTTGTTTTGTACTGTGGTTTAACCCACAGGCATTCCACTTCTGAGCCGATCTCCCAGCCCTTTTTATTTTTAATTGTGAAACAGGGTCTTCTCCTATCTTGACCACCCAAGTACTGTAATTATAGGTGTCGGGTACCAGGCCTGGTTCCTAAATGTACTTTATAATAACAATCCCACTTCTAGTCATTTATCCTAGAGAAATACACATATGCATAAGGAGATACACATGAGAAAACAGAGACATGTTTGTAATAGCAGAGCACTAGAAACCCCTAAATAGCTGGGTGTGGTGGTGCATGCCCACAATCCTAGTGTTCAAGGACTAAGACAGGTTGGAGGCCAGCCTCAGCAGTTTAGTGAGGCTGCCAGCAATTTCGTGAGACGCTGCTTCCAATTTAAAAAAAAAAAAAAAAAAAAAAAAAAAAACAGGGCTGGGCTGGACGTGGTGGCGCACGCTTGTAATCTCTGCACTTGGGAGGCTGAGACAGGAGGATCGCACAGGTTCGAAGCCAGCCTCAGCTACTTAGTGAGGCTCTCGGCAACTCAGTGAGACCCTGTTTCCAAATAAAGTATTAAATAGGTCTGGGAGTATAGCTTGGAGGTAGAAAGCCCCTGGGTTCCACCTCCAGTACCACAAAAAAAGGGGGGCTGAAAGTGTTGCTTGGAGGTAGAAAGCCCCTGGGTCCCATCCCCAGTACCAAAAAATAAAAAATTTAAAAAAATTTAAAAAAAGAAAAGAGAGAAAGAAAGAAAGAGACTACCTAAGTATCATTAGCAAGTAAACTACAGTATGTTCAGAGTATGCAATATGTGTATCTATCCCTTATAAGTTAGATTTATAGCTAACAACATGGAGGGCTCTCAGGATTCACAGTTAAGTGAAAACAAGAATATTTTGCTGAAGACAATGTAAGATATGATGCCATTTATACAACGCCCTTTCTTTTCTTTTCCTTTGTTTTCTTTTCTTTTGTGTGTATGTGTATGGTACTTGGGATAGAACCCAGGACATCCTGCCACTGAACTGCATCCCCGGCACTCTATTTTTTAATTTTGTCTGTACTGGGGATTGAACCCAGCGGCATTCTACCTCCAAGTTCTACATCCAGCCCTCTTTACTTTCTATATATTTTTTCTTTTTTTATTTCTTTTTTTTTTTATGTGTGTGTGGTACTGGACATTGAACCCATGGGCATTCTACTTCTGAACTATACTCACAGCCCTATTTTATTTTATTTTTAATTTTCAAAAAGGATCTCACTAATTTGTTGAGTGCTACTAAATTGTTGAGGCTGATTTTGAACCTGCAATCCTCCTATGACAGCCTTCCAAGTATTGTAATTAGGGGTGCCCCTTATAATTTTAGGTGTCAATTAAAAATGAAAATGAAAAGATTAAAAAGCTTTGAATGCCTGATATGGTGGCGCGCTCCCGTCATCCTAGCACTTGGGAGGCTGAGACAGGAGGATCGAGGCCAGCGGAGACCTTTAGCAATTTAGCGAGACCCTTTAAATAAAAAAATTTTTTTGAATGACATGGCAAAAAATTTTCAAACTGTATTCAAAGTAGGGCATGAGAGTAGAAAAGTATTTGCAACTTTTCGTTTTTTGGTACTGGGGATTGAATCAAGGGGGATTCTAACTCTAAGCTAGACTCACTAGCCCTATTTTTCTTTTTTTGAAACAAGGTCTTGCTAAATTAGCATATTCTGGCCTTTAACCTGTGATGCTCCTGTCTCAGCCTCCGAAATACTGGGATTCTAGGCACGAGTCACCACACCCAGCACGACTTTTCTTATTTATGATGAATGCTGCCAAGTGTGGAGGCACTCAGCTCTAATCTCGGCACTTGGGAGGCTGAGACAGGAAGAGTGTAGATTTGAGGCCAATCTCAGCAATTCAGGGAGATTCTCTGCTAGACCATCAACGGGTGTGGTTCATGGAATGACTATACTAACGAATATCATATGTAAATAAAAGTGAAGGAATAATACAGGCCCAGTGGTGCACACCCACAATCCCAGTACTTGGGAGGCTGAGACTAGAGGACCCCAGGTTCCAGGCCAGAGTGTGGTAACTTCGCAAGACTCTGTTTGACTCTGTTTCAAAAATAAAAAATACAAGCCAGGCGCGTGTGGCTCAGACTTGTAATCCCAGCATTCGGGAGGCTGAGACGGGAGGATCATGGTTTGCGGACAGCCTCAGCTACTTAGTGAGGCCCTCTGCAACTCAGTGAGACCCGGTTTCAAAATAAAGAATAAAAAATAGGGCTGGGGGTGTAGCTCGGAGGTCGAATGCCCCTGGGTTCCATCCCCAGTACCGCAATAAATAAATAAATAAATAAATAAATAAATAAAGCTAGCCAGGTATGGTGGGAAATTACTATAATCCCAGTATTTGAGAGGCCGAGACAGGAGGTTCACAGGTTCAAGGCTAGTTTCAGCAACTTAACAAATTCCTCAGCAACTTTGTAAGAACCTGTTTCAAAATAAAAGATAAAATAGGGGCTGGGGTGTAGCTCAGAGTAGAATGCCCTTGGCTTCCATCTTCAGTACCAAAAAAAAAAAAAAAAAAGTAATTGATTTTCTCTGGGTAGAGGAAGGATAGGTGATTTTTAGATTCTTTTTATATGTCTCTGTATTTCCAGATTTTTACTTGTTTATTTTTTTTTTGCGGTTCTGGGGATGGAACCCAGGGGCATTCTACCTCTGAGCTGTAACACCCCCAGCCTTATTTTTTATTTGTTATTTTGAAACAGGGTCTCACTGAGTTGCAAGGAGCCTCACTAAGTAGCTGAGGCTGTCCGCGAACCGCGATCCTCCGGTCTCAGCCTCCCGAATGCTGGGATGACAAGCGTGCGCCACCACGCCCGGCTGTTTTTTACTTTTTGAAACAGGGTCTCACTAAATTGCTGGGGATCTTCTTAAATTGCCAAGACTGGCCATGAACCTGCGATCCTCCTGTCTCAGCTTCTCAAGTGCTGGGATTACAGGTGTACACTACCACATCCCATAAAAACATCCATTTAAAACACCCACACGAGCCGGGCGTGGTGGCGCACGCTTGTCATCCCAGCATTCGGGAGGCTGAGACCTGGAGGATCGCGGTTCGCGGACAGCCTCAGCTACTTAGTGAGGCCTCTGCAACTCAGTGAGACCCGGTTTCAAAATAAAGAATAAAAAATAGGGCAGGGGGTGTAGCTCGAAGGTTGAATGCCTCTGGGTTCCATCTCCAGACCCGCAAAAAATAAATAAATAAATAAATAAATAAATAAATAAATAAATAAAATAAAATAAAACACCCACACAGCCGGGCGTGGTGGCGCACGCTTGTAATCCCCGCGCTTGGGAGGCTAAGACAGGAGGATCGCACAGGTTCAAAGCCAGCTTCAGCTACTTAGTGAGGCTCTCAGCAATTTAGTGAGACCCTGTTTCCAAATAAAATAGAAAATAAGTCTGGGAGTATAGCCCGGAGGTAGAAAAGCCCCTGGGTTCCACCCCTAGAACCACCCAAAATAAATAAATAAATAAATAAATAAATAAAACACCCACACAAGCTAGGCGTGGTGGTACACACTTGTAATCCCAGCACTCAGGAGGCTGAGACAGGAGGATCACGGTTCACAGACAGCCTCAGCTACTTAGTGAGGTCCTTTGCAACTCAGCGAGACCCTGTTTCAAAATAAATAATTAAAAAATAGGGCAGGGGGTGCAGCTTGGAGGTTGAATGTCCCTGGGTTATATCCCTGGTGCCACAAAAATTAATTAATTAATAAAATACCCAAACAACACACATGTATGTAAAGTCACGACAGCATGTACAAACTACCTGACCCTGTGCTGGTTCCTGCACCACCTTTCTGCTCAGTCAGGTGGCAGCCTGGCCAGGCATCCCTCCACGAAATAGCCACTAGGCTGCAGACCTTCGGCTTCTCTCCTCCCCCTCCCTTGTTAGCTGGGTTCAACTGGCAATTCTGGTACTAGATACTGAACCCAAGGACATTCTGTCTTTTAACTACACCCTCAGCATTTTTTATTTATTATTTGGAAACAAGGTTCCGCTAGGTTGCTGATAGGCTTGCTACGTTTTTGAGTCTGTCATTGAACCTGTGATCCTCCTGCCTCAGCCTCCCAGGTACTGAGATTACGGGCGTGCGTCACTGCGCCTGCTGGCCTAGAGCTTTTACAATTGTCCTCTTTGTGTTCTGGGATCCCATTTAAAATATTATATTACTTTTGGTTGTCTTATCTCTTTAGTCTTCTCTTAGCTGAAACAGTTTTTCAGACTCTCTTTGTTTTTGACAACCTTGACTGTTGCTAGTATTAGTCAGATATTTTGTATACTGTCCTGTATTGGAATTTTCTGAACTTTTTTTTTTGCAGGTCTGAGAACAGAACCCAGGGCATTTGACCTCTGAGCTACACCCCCTGCCTAATTTTATTCTTTCTTTCTTTCTTTCTTTTTCTCTTTCTTTCTTTCTTTTGGGAGGTACTGGGGATGGAATCCAGGGGCTTTTTATCCCTGGGCTATAATCCAGACTTATTTTATACTTTATTTGGAAAAAGGGTCTCACTAAGTTGCTGAGAGCCTCACTAAGTAGCTGAGGCTGGCTTCGAACCTGTGCAATCCTCCCTAGTCTCCCCCTCCCTAGTGCTGGGATTACAAGTGTGAGCCACCACACCTGGCTTTATTCTTTATTTTGAAACAGGGTCTAAGTTGCGGAGGGCCTCACTAAGTAGCTGAGGCTGGCTGTGAACCACCATCCTCAGGTTTCAGCCTCCCGAATGCTGGGATTACAAGCACCTGGTTTGGACTTCTTTTTTTTTTTTTTATCATGGTTAGAGTTATGGGTTTTGGGAAATAGACTGCAGGGGTAAGATACTGTTTCATCACGATATATCAAGGCTAGCTGCGATCACTGTGATTTGAGGATTATTGAATTAAAACTCAAAGATGATGTTTTTACTCATTATATATTATCTTTCTAAGAAAAGGAAAATAAAAAGTTTAAATTGTTAGCATGAATTATGCAGTCCAACGTTATCTTGTACAATGCAAGCTTAAAAGGAAAATATAGGGGCTCAGTGGTAGAGCCCTTGCCTAGCATGTTTGAGACCGTGGGTTCAATTGATTCCCAGCACCACACACACACACACACACACACACACACACACATGCACACACACACATATATAAGAGCATTTGACTTATAAGTACCATCACCAGAATGACATTTTTTAAGTGTACACATGCATATGTATTTTGGGATTTTTCTACCTCTGGGCTATACTCTCAGACCTATTTTATATTTTATTTGGCAACAGGGTCTCACTGTTTGCTGAGAGCCTCACTAAATAGCTGAGGCTGGCTTCGAACCTGTACAATCCTCCTGTCTCTGCCTCCCAAGCCCTGGGATTACAAGCATGCATCACAACACCCAGCTTTGGCTTGATGTTTTTATTTCACTTTTTTTCTATGCTGGAGATTGAACCCAGGGGCATTCTACCTCTAAGCGACACCCCAGCCTAATTTTATTTTCATTTTGAAATAAAGTCTTACCAGGTTAACGAGAGTCTCACTCGTTGCTGAAGTTGACCTCCAACCTGTGATCCTCCTGTCTCAGCCTCCAAGTACTGGGATTACAGACCTGAGCCATCTAATAAAAGCTGCTGGCTTTTATTTCACTTTTTTTTTTTTTCGGGTGTAGGGATAGAACCCAGGGGTATTCGACCGCTTACCTACACCACCTGCCCTATTTTTATTCTTTGTTTTCAAACAAGGTCTCATTGAATTGCAAAGGGAGGGCCTCACGAAGTAGCTGAGGCTGTCCGCGATCCTCCTGTCTCAGCCTCCCAAAGGCTGAGATTACAAGCGTGCACCACCACACCCGGTTTATATCACTTTGTGTGTGTGTGTGTGTGTGTGTGTGTGTGTGTGTGTGTGTGTGGTACTGGGGTTCCTGGAAACCCTTCTACCTCCGAACTACACTCCCAGACCTATTTTATATTTTTTATTTGGAAACAGGGTCTCTTACACCAGAGAGGATGGCTTCGAACCTGCGCGATCCTCCGTCTCAGCCTCCCAAACGTGGGGATTACAAATGCGTGCCACCACGCCCGGCTTACTCACTTTTTGATGTGCGCACACATGCATGTTCTACACACTCTGTCCCTTTTGTCTTGCTCATTGCTCATGAGTGAGGAAGGACTTGGAGGAATAAAAAATAGGGCAGGGGGTGTAGCTCGGAGGTAGAATGCCCCTAGGTTCCATTCACAGTGCGGGGGGGGGGGGGGGTGCTGGGAGTGTAGCTTAGAGATAGAATGCCTCTGGATTCAATCCCTAGTACCAAAGTGGGGAGGGGAGAAAGAAACACCACATGTGCTTGTCCTTATAAATTTTAGAATCAGCTTGTTGATTTATACATACACCAACACCCACAAAGCCTGCTAGGATATTAATTGGAATGATACTTTTATACAAATCAGCCTTGGGACGATTGCCAATTTGGCAATACTGACTCTTTGGACACATGAACATGGTATACTTCTTCATTTATTTTTGTCTTCCAGACTTATTCATGATGGTATTCATGATATATTTCCATGTACAAGTCTTCAAATATTCTATAAAATTTAACCCTAATTATTTCATGTTTCTGATGCCATTAAAATGGTATTTGAAGTTTTCCATTTACAAATTGTTTATTTAGGTTATAAAAAAGATATACTTGATAATTATATATGGACCCTTTATCCTGATATCATCATAAATTCACTTGGTAGCACCTCGGCTGTCCTCAAACCTGTGATCCTCCTGACTCGGCCTCCCAAGGACTGGGATTACAGGATGTACCTTCTAATAACTATTTGTAGATTCTCAGGGGATTCTATGTACATGCTGGTTATTTTCCTGCAAATACAGTTTTACTTCTTCCATTACCATCTATATGTCTTTTTCCCCTTGCCTGATTGCACTGACTAGGATGTCCAGTACACTTTGAGACTTTTCTTTTTCTTTATGTGTGTGTGGTACTAGGGATTAAACTCAGGGCCTTGCACTTGCTAGGCAAGCACCTTATAATTGGGGTACATCTCAAACACCGGTGTGTGTACCCAGGTGCTGGGGATTGAACCAAGAACATTCTACCTCCAAACTATCCCCCAGCCCTTTTCACTTTTAAGTTTTTGTGTGTGTATTGTTTGTTTGTTTCTGTGCTACTGGGGTTTCTACCTCTGGGCTATACTCCCAGACCTATTTTTTTAATACTTTTTTATTTGGAAACAGGGTCTCTTAAACCAGCGAGGCTGGCTTTGAATTTGCATGATCCTCCTGTCTCCACCTCCCAAGGACGGGGATTACAAGCGTGCGCCACCACACCCGGCTTCACTTTTAAGTTTGAAACAGAGTTTCACTAAATTGTTGAGCCTGGCCTCAAACCTGTAACCCTTCTGTTTCAGCCTCCCAAATCCTGGGATTAGAGGAATGGGCCACTACACTCAGCAGCTCCTTACATTTAAACCCTCACTAGCAATAGTGAGCCAAGCAATATACCATCACAGGAACCGAAATCACACATTATTAAATCAAATCCACTAGGATTGTTTCACACCTGACCAGTACACCCAGACCCTACACAAACAAGTAGTGGGTCGCTTCCTTTTGTAACAAATAGTTGTCACTATGGCAGAACCACCCCGTCTTGTTTCCTGTTGAGAGCCCTTTCTCTTGAGGCCACCCTAATCAGCTCCTGCTGGGCAGAGACTCAGCCTATATAGAGACTCCATCTTCATTCCTCCTTTCCTACTTCTGTTTCCTTCCAATTCTCTTTTTGTCTTCCATCAACACTAGAAAGCAAGCAATCCCACTCTGAGAAGCCTAGATGAGAGATGAAGGGAAGGGGGCAGTCACAATGTACATCTCAAGGTCAATCAGTAAGCTGAACATGAGGAAGAGGGAGGGGAGGGGATGGGGTGGGAAGTGGGGAAGAGCTAAACGAGTGACCTGTGCATGGATGCCTCCACCATCTTGTACTCCATTAAGATGTATGACTACAAACCGGGCGTGGTGGCACATGCTTGGAATCCCCGCTCTTGGGAGGCTGAGACAGGAGGATCGCACAGGTTCCAAGCCAGCCTCAGCTACTGAGTGAGGCTCTCAACAACTTAGTGAGGCCCTGTTTCTAAATAAAATATAAAATAGGTCTGGGAGTGTAGCCTGGGGGAAGAAAAGCCCCTGGGTTCACCCCCAGTACCACACAAACAAAAAAATAGGGCTGGTGGTGTAACTCAGAGGTAGAATGCCCCTAGGTTCAGTCTCCAGTACCAACAAAAAAACTCCCGCCCAAACAAAATACAGGGTCACACTAAATTACTGAGGCTGTCAGCTACTTAGTGAGGCCCTCTGCCACTCAGTGAGACCTTGTTTCAAAATAAAGAATAAAAAATGGGGCTGGAGGTGTAGCTCAGAGGTAGAATGCCCATAGGGTCCATCCCTAGTACTGCAAAAAAAAAAAAAAAAGTATGACTACAATGCACCAATAGAAAAATTAAATTTTTTTTTAAAATTGGGGTATTTTTTTGGAGTCAGAACTCTGCTGAGTTTCCCCTAGATATTTCCTGAGTTTTCTGACTTTATCATCCTGTTTAGTACTAAAGGCATGTTTTAAGTTAATATTTTGTAGCTAATATACTAAATATCAGAATAGGGATTCAAAGAATGCAGGGTTTAATCTAACAAGATAATATTTAATCCAGAAAAACAGAAGCTTCTGAACTTAGAGTAAGATTACAATGATTCACAAAAGTACATTCACAGCGGGCTATTTGAAACACAGCGGGGCGGGGTGGGGGGAGGGATCCG